>NW_020171388.1:0-49629 GCF_001481775.2 Trichoderma gamsii | reverse complement strand
TTTTACGGGTTGCGCGGTATGCCCGTCGCAATAGCCGTAACCTAGTGAAAAAAGGGATGCAGGGAATGTAAGAACTAGCTCTACCTAGTACTGGTAGATGATTATTGTACACAGATAACCAGTTGGTTAGAGAGAGAGCAAAAGAAGGGATGCTGTTGGTTCTAGGTGCTTGTTTAGAGCGGGGGTTATCTAAACGGGTCCATGTATTTATCCCATTGCAACGCTTTGGCTTGTTCTGGAAAACACCGACTCATCGGCATATACGCATCAAAGTACACCAAAAGAGGCATTTGCAGCTTGACATCAAGTTGATATGCGGTGGTTTTTGCGGATTGCATTTTTTGTCCTTTTTAGACCAGCAGATGAATAAGCGGGCATCTACATGTCTATAAACATACCTTGACTGCTAGCAAAATACCAAATTGATATCAACATTCGCTCTGCATATATCACATATACACTTAATGCCCATCACATCACTCACTCACTTAAAATACTAAAATTTAACGCCCGCTAACCCTTTCTTAAGGACTAAGGGTATGTAAATAAAAATCGGAGGTCAGAGAGAAGAGAGAAGAATAGAGAAATTAGTAGCAGTTGATATTATATACTATTAGGATGAAGCATTAGTCATACCCAAGCACTACAGAGCAAGAGCAAAAGTAACAAGATACAGAATAAAATATATTTGACAAGGGTACTGGAACCATATCTCCGCCACAAAACTGATCGGGTCATGTCATCGCCGCCGCCTCCCCATTAGTCTCGGCCATCCCATGCGTACATGCAGTACCGAATCGTGTGGTGGACATACGAGATCTTCGCCTGACTCTGATCTGGGGGCGCCCCTTCGATGGGCGGCTAATGCATTGCACCTGTGCAAAAGTGCGGATGGAGCAAGGGACGTTGCGCGATATCCGATCGGTGTGCATGTGAGCAGAGAGAACAAAAGGCAAAGGGAACAGAGAGAGAATCACGGAGGCTTGACTGCATGGGGTTGCAGAGGCTTACAAACGCAAGTTGACGACATTGAATTTGGACAGGGCCGCCTCGTTGCTGCAAAGAGAAGCGGATCAAAGACAGCGGTGTTCAAAACAGAGTATCAAAGTGGATAACAGAGACAAGATAGGACAAGTCGTCAGACCAGGGTGTCGAAGCCAGGGTTGGCCTGTTCCCAGATCACTCTTTCGTGACGAGACATTTGGCAGCATCTACACCGTAACTGCCAACATTCCCGGTCACCCGCTCTTTTCTTGGTGTCCAACGGTTATCGGAATCTGCCTCTGTGGCGGCCCAAGCATGAGAAGGCATAATGGTTCGCCTCCAAGCAGCCACATTGCAACCCAACCATCCCACCTCTTTCCATATGACCTAATCTCAGGGAGATCCCCCCATAAACTCGCACCCAGAAGCCATGCCAGGTCTCCTTGTGCCAAGACGTTGGAAGAAAAAAGAAAGAAAAAACCCAGCCCATTAACAACCATCAAATGCCCGTTTTCGTTATTCAAGATCCAGACGTGAAAGAAGACGGGAAAAAATGCAAAAAAAGTGGATATCTGCCCTTCTTTAGATACTACCCAAGGAAATTGCCAAAACAGGATGATGCAGCCCTTGCCGACCTTTGTCCGCTTCCCAAGTACCGAGCCAGCGCCGTGGTTCTTCCCATTAACCCCCAATATGTTTTTGATTTATTCTTGCGTTGTTTTTTCCGGTCCCATGATGCAATTATTTTCCTAGATGCGTCGTATGCGAGTGATGAGGTGGTAGGTGGTAGAGTTGTGAGAAATTGTGTTGGTCAGGGGAAAAGGGAGGAAATGTGCAGCGAATGAGGTAATATGTAGTCAAGAGTAGATGGCGTCGTCATTTATCGTAATGAAAGACTCTTTCCAAGAAGAAACCATTGTATCATTAAACGCATGATAGAGAAGGGCATCCAATACTTTATACCACAAGGAGTGTTGCCTCTCATCAACGCCACTCTGCGGGCTCTTTCATCCAATATTCCTTGTTCTTTTGATTCTGTCGTCTTTTCGCGTAAACTGATGTCTCGTGCACATCACATTTATGCAAGGCAGCAACGCCATCATAGAGGCTTCTGTGCCCAGACAACCCCCCAGTCGAGCAGAGCATGGATTTTGTTGTTGTCCATGGCCATAAGAGTCTCCTGACAAAGCTGTCGTGCTTCTTCTTCTGATATTCCCAAATCTTCGTGCCTGATGAGCAAGGCCGCGGTCCAGTCGATGAGGTTGTCCTGGTTGAACATGCCCATTTCCCTGTCTCTTGAGCGCCGCGACCATCTGCCAACGGGGATTGGTGTATGCTGTTCTTGAATGTTGACGAAGCCCATGTCTCGAAGAATTTGCGGCAATCTCGGGGGAAGGTAAAGCTGCCAGCCATATCGTCTTGCGAATGGTCCGTCGTTTACGAGGTCATATAGGCGCTGAACGGGATGATCTGTTGCTACAGTGCCGTCTTCGTACATCAGAGGTATAAAAAGATCGTGGCATTCAAGCCACCCGCCCGGTTTCAAATTCCTATAGTGTTTGGTCAGAATACTCTCTTCTCTTATACGCGGAAGAGGTAAAGACGGGGAGTCATCATCATCTTACTCGAAAGCTCTTTGGAGAAATAGTTCGGGGTTGCGAACGGTTTGTATGACTGATCTGGTATGGATAAGGTCGGCACCGGCGTAGATCCTCGTCCAAGGATGGTTTTCGTCATCGAGATCCTCTACCCGAAATTCAACATTTGGCGGAGACCAGGGAGGCTGAATAGCTGAAATGTCGCTTCCAATGACACGAGCACTAGGGTATTTCTCAGCCACTTTGTAATTATGTTAGCTGATGCATGAATGAATATGGAATAGCTCTTGACGAACCGTCAACAGGCCAAAATCCAGCGCCGGTGCCCAAATCGACAATTTTCTGGGGGTTGCTGCCGATCGGTGAGATGAAGAATTCGCCGCCGAGGAGGTAATCCGAGTAGACCCTGTGCTTGAGGTGCTCACGGCCCTGTTCTGTGTCGTCGTTTGGTAGCCCATATCGTCCCTCAAACCATCCCTGATACCGTCTAGCTACTGATTAGCATTCATCAACTTGACCTGGCTTCTTGTTTTTCATTCTTCCTGTTGTCATCTACAGGTGGCGGCAGTGTATCGGAGATTCATCTATGACATACCTGCCATTTCGGTATCTGTGAACCATCTGAGCGGTGTCGATGGATGTGAATTCAGAAAAGTCAATGCTGTCGGCATAGTCTGACGTCGAGTCCTCGCTCGAGCCGTGGTGATCGCCACCCGACCCCTGGTTACTCATGATCGCCTAGTGTATACAATGAAAGAGCCTCGAAGGCAAAAACCGGTGGAGAGGAGTGGGCGGGGGGTAGAAAAAAGGGAGAGAATTTCAGAGAAGCGTGTGAGCTGTGAAGGCGTTCCCAAGCCAGTTGAAGTTTCCAGTTTCCGCAGATGCAGATGCAGACGAGCCCGTCGATCAGAAGACTGAAGACGATGCCTACTAGGGAAAGAGTGAGAAAGAGAAATGAGTAGAGCGCCTCTGGTTTAGGGAGCCAAGGTCGATCTAATTTGAGACTGAAGTGGAAAGCTCCAAGAATGATTCGCAGAAGTGGGTGGTCCTGCCAGAGGAGGGAAAAAGAGGGCTGAAAGGGTGCCTCGATCAAATTGGCTATGGTACCATAAGAACGCAAATGAGCCACGCCCCCAGAAACGAGAACCCGAGCCGGAAGCAGAAATTTGGCACGGACGGAGAAGGGCGCAGATTCCAGAAAACCACACGCGCACTATACACACACAGACAAGACAGAAACACACCAAATGCAATGTCCTAGAGGCCCAGTAGGCTGGATCCAGCGTCACCGGTCGGGTCGGTGGGCACTCTAGGATGGGACCCGGCGAGGCAAGGGCTTCCTGCTGGCCAATGCGAGGCGCTCGTGGCAATCCAGAGCCTCTGTGCGTGTTAGGTCGCTCTCCCAGCGGCTTGGGATGGAGGGTCAGACAAGCACATAAGCACTGCCCTGACAGCTCTTATAGGCGGTGCGGTGCGGCGTCAGACAAGGTTCAGCGCTGGCAGTCAAGGGCCGGGCCCGCGGCAGGGATCCGGGAGTCGAGCAGAAGAGGTGCTGGATGACGGACGGGAAAAGGAGATGTGGCAATTGAGCAGAGCCAGAGTCGTGAGGATAGAGTCGAGACGGAGCTCTGGCAGGCCAGACGGTGGGAGTCTGCTCAGTTTTAGCTGTACATGCGCAGGCACGGTCCCCTGCTGCAGGCTGGAGGTACTGGTACTGGTACTGCTACCTCAAGGCATGTGCGCAAAGAGGACCCTCCTGGGGGCGTGGAGCAGAGCACGCCAAAAGCGAAAAAGAGGGCGTGGCTCCAGGGCAAATAGGCTTCGGCTGTGATATGTGCGTTGGCCGTCGGTAGCCAGCGATCTGGGACGTGATAGCGGGGTGGAGAGCAGTGGCTGGATTTTCTTAGCAGGTTCCGTATTCCTGGGCCGCCGTCATGTCGGGACTTGAGACCGTTCGGCGGATTGGGAAGGGAGGGAGAGCAGCCGGAGCCATAGCGAGAGAAGAGCAAAAGCGGCCAAAGACGACGAGGAAAAGGCGGGGGCCTCTAGCAGCAGTCGAAGGCCTTTCTCGCAGGGTTCTGAGCATGACTGCTAGCAGGCATGGAGTGCATATCTGATGCAGTCCGTGGAGGTGCAAGCTTCATGTTGGTGGCGCTCCCGTGGCTGAAGCAAGCCGCCAAAGCAGGCCCAGAAGATGCCAGAAGCGGGAATATCTGGGCGGCAATGGCATGCAGCGGCGGAGTTAATTGGCAGCATGGCGAGTTCTGGTCGACGGTCCATTCAAGGGAAGGCCTTTGGAAGACGTAATGAGTGCGCATTTGTACCTGGGAGGTACCGGGAATGACCGCTACAAGAGGGGCAGGCAGCCTGGCCCGAGCAGGCAGTACCTTGGGTCTGAGACACTAAGGCATCAGTCCTGACGGGACCTGGTGTGGACTTGTGTCGTTTCACGGCCAAAGAAAATCTTCCGATGCGATGAGCCGAAGAGAGGAATATACCTGCTGTGTACGTGAGAGGTGCCCCAACGCCTTTATTGCGCCCCGACCCCATTACATTAGAATACATCTCCTTGTGAGCTCCTGCCGTCTCTCGATTGGTAGAATCCCAGGCAAGTAAGAGCAGTCAAGGCGAGCACTAATGCCGACTATAGTCTCAGCAGGAGCGCTCTAACCCAGTATCCCAGAGGCATTGCATACTAATAGTATCTATGTATGTGCAGGAAGGAACTGCTCACCGTTGGAAGTGCGGTAGCCCAGCCTGGCGGTACTAATGTAGGTACAAGTACTTGCCTAGTATACCTAGGTAGCTCCTGCCTCGTTGCTGGAGGGCACAGCTACCGACCGCCTTTGCGTGGGCCGCGACTACGGCGGTGTAAATGATGCGAGCGGCTGCTAACCGAGCGAGCTCCTTTGCGCTCTTGGCTTCCAATGCTGCTTTGTCAAAAGAGCCTGGCACTTGAAAGAAGCATCGAGGAGCATCGAGACACCGAAACGCCACGCACCAGAGGCAGAGACGCCGCAACCGGCTAGTTAGCATCATGATGAGTGTTGACAAGGAGTGTCAGAGAGCAGCTAGCTGCTGGGCCACTAATGATGCCATGGTGTGCACTCCATCATGCGCGTCGCAACAGCTCATTGCATGGCTAAGGCAGTGGACCGTTCCGCTTAGCAGCTCAGCGCGGGCCACCGTCCAACAACATTCTCAGGTCCGCTAATACAGTGCATTAGTCGGTGGCTGTTTGGATGATTGATACAGTAAGTACTTCTACAAGTGCGTGAATGGAGCACGACTGTTCCGACCTAGTGCGAATGCGCCCTGCCAGGGACTTTGCTAACAAGACATAGGATCAACATCATAGGTATCGATAATTACCAAGAGGCAGGGCGTGGGCAAACGAACAAGCGCGAGAGGCAAAGAGCCAAAGAGTCAAAGAAAGAGTCAAAGAGAGCCGCAGCCAACGCCATGTAGCGCCGTCTAGTTTGTCGCCAAGCCAAAACCATCGCCAAGCTCCCCTGGGCGCCTTGTCCTGAGCAAGTCTACCGACTTAGCGGTGGTGTAATACTTGGACCTACCTACTCATCCGTTGCAGCCACCAGGGCTACAAGCAAATAGGCGAGTCTAGTGGCCGTTCTTATTGCTCCAGTGCCAATGATACTGATACAACGCCGTCCTGCATAGGCTGGCGAGGTCGTCTTGTTTTTAAATTAACAGCAGTGCAGGCCTAACGCCGCTTGGCTCAACTGTGCGCACCCCCCTCTCCGAAAAAAAAAAAAAAGACAAAAATTTCAACAGCCGGACCCGACAGTCTGGTGCGGTGTGTCATCCTCTGTGGGAGAAAAGGGCCCGGGGGCGGGAAAACCAGCGTGGCAGCAGTCCACAGCTTGACACGAGCGGGCGTCTAGGCGCTACGCAAGGCCCTGGCAGCGTTCCGGCAGGTTCCCTTTCTCGGCCGCACAGAATTGAGGAGCTGCGAAGCTACGGACGGAATAAGGGCGGTGAGCAGTCCAAGGACGTGGCGGCGCCACTCCAGACACCACTCGGACACGGTTGTCGATGCCAGAATTGGACACTCCTCGATTCGCGGCACAATTCAAGTCCGCATTACGGCAAGCAATGTGGCTGCACTCCGGGTCTGTCTCAGCAAAAGGTGCTCCGGGCGGTGCGACCCAGCTGAAGGGCAGAGCAGCCAACGCGTACCGGCCTGGCGGTAGAGACTGACGGGGGTTTTCTCGGCTCGGAGAAAAAACGACGTCTTCGTCTTGTGTTTGTCATCTCATCTCATCTCATCTGCGAGTGCGCGAGGGGTCAGATGGAACAAAAGAGACAGCGACGAGCCAACATCCATCGCCAAGCGAGGCATCCTGGATGCACTCGGCAGTTCCGCAACAGCTACGCGAGCCTTGGGCAATGTCGGGTGTACCGCTACAGGGCATCCCGATGCGACTGCAGCAGGCACGGCGTACTGGTACCGGCGGCGCGGCAGGCGACCACGCCGGCGAGACAGCAGCAAGGAACTGCTGCGGGGCGAGGAACAGCACTCTGGAAGCCGGACTCCAGGCGTTGGTGGGAGCAAACATGTCGCTGCAGGCGCAAGACGACGGATTCGTACCCGTACTTGGCGCTGCCAGACCCTCCAGCACGCGGCTAAGAGCACCGGGTTCCACCCTTCTGCTTCCACCTGAGGCTGATCTGCTACAGCCGGCAGCCGGCCCTATCCCAGTCCCAACGCTTTGAAGCTGGCGGCGGGGTAGACGCCGACATGGTGAATGAAACAAGACCAGCCAGCCATCCATCCAGGCAGTCTATCCCGGCAGATGTGCAGCGTGGCTGGCGCCGGACGCCTCTTTCGTAGCACTGATTTGCGCTCCCAGCAGGCACGAGCTGGCTTTCACATGTTTCCCTCATCCGGGTCAGAAATCAAACATTCGTGGAGGACCCGGCTGCCTGTCCTCGGTGTCAGCAGCAACCTGTCCAGCCCATGCTATAGGCGCTCTCTGCCGTCTTCCGCGCATAAGTCCCAAACGCATGGGCGTGCATGAAACGCACACGAGCATCAACATCGTACCATTCGTTGAATGGAGCCATCCACACCCTCCCTGAGAAAGGGCGGGGGTCCGAAAGGGTCTCTGGTCTCTGGTCTCTGGTCTCTGGTCTCTGGTCTCTGGTGCCGTCATTTACCACACAGCTGGTAGAGGTTCGTGTTTGTCCGTCAGATATTATGACCCTTATGATTAGTTTAGCCTCTTGTTTCAGCGGAAAGGTGCCTTTTCTTGGATATTTCTGACAGTATCATGCCGCATATCATTGTACTACATGTATCTGGGCTTACCAGCTACTATGTATTTGATGAAAGATACTGGGATAGCGAGAGCCGCGATATGGTACTAACTAGCAGATGCTCACTTCGGATAATGCCTTGCAAGCTAGAACAGTCTGGAAAAGGAGTAGATCGGTCGTCTCTTCCCCCTTTAAGAAGCCTGATAATAGGTAGTATATGAATTTCCTCCCAGACATGGTCACGAGTCGTACGATAACAAATCAATACGGTAGCTCTACAGCTTGTTACTTCAACGTCTTTGGCTACGAGCCACCAGTTACCTCAACTATTCCGAGATGCCCGTCCTTTCCTAGTGGTCATGAAGAAGCCAGCACTGGCCAAGGAAGAGTGAACGATCCTGGAAATGGGAAGCCTGTCTTAAGATTACAGGAAAACAAGAGTCCACAGCTGGAGGCCACAGGTAGTACTTTTACCACCTTACCTCGGATTTCCCGCCGAGTACTCTCGTATCCGCTAAAGTCACGCATTTTCAAGTCCTCCGAAGAGTGTGTGGATAATTGGCCTTAGCCGCAGACTGAATTGTCGTATATTTTTCCACTTTGAACGTGTGCCATACCATGGACCAATAAATGAACCCACCACTGGACTGTAGACTATACCAGACATTATGCTGACTGTATTAATTTATTTGGCAGCCGAGCGGGCCGAAATACATCTATCGTAGCACGGTTTCCCCAATACCAGCAATATTACTTGCATTGGTTGATAATGATGGACATTTGGCCTTGCAGAAGATGAGAACGATATGATATAATTTTGGTCTTGAGGTCAGATTTTGGACAAAAAGGGCGTTTGAAATGTAACGGGCTACGGGACGGGTAGGCCATCCCTTTTTGGCTGGGTCCGAGGCAGGTGACGCATGTATCAGGTATTTATTCTTTTTTACTTTCCTGCAGATCTGCGTTGCTTCGTGGATAGTGTGTCTATCGAGCCTATTTTTTTCCTTTCTTTCTCTTTTTTCCCCCGCGCGCCCTCGTTGTTTAATGTAGATCGGAGGGCGCTTTTTCATGCATTCAATACATCTGCAGTGCGATAGCAAAAGGTTAGCGGCGAGACATGGCAGCGGGTTTTTCTCCCCAATAGGTCTGGAAACAGTGACAAATAACTAAGTAGGACCTAATTAAAAAAGTACTAAGCTTTACCAACGTGGATACGGAAAATCGGGGAGGGTCCAGGCATATGCACAACATTTTGCTCACTTACATGCCGTCTATTCGCACCAGTTCAGAAAAGTGTTTTTATGGACCGGATATTCTTTTGCCAGTTTCGCGGCGCCGTTCCGCATTCATGCCCCACTTTCGTCGAGGACCCCTCCATTGCTGCTTCCCGCTAAAGCTCGTCGCGGTGCGCGTCATTCAGTGGGCGCTGCTTTTAATGGCCAAACGCGTTTCCTAGCGCAAAAACATGCCATCGTGGGCTTCAAGATCGATCTCTGCAAAGCAAACAAAAAATAGAGTGTGTCGCCTTACTTAGCCTTACAGCAGCTCGACATCAGCTTCAGCTTCAGCATTTTATTTGCTCCTAGCCTTTTTATTCTTCTTATGTCTTGTCTATTTTCGCATTGATATGCTGCATCTGCTTCTTTAAAATCCTTCATTCTTCGTTTCTACTTTTGCGGATTCTCCACTTGAAACAACCCTCCTAGATTACATGTGCTATGCGCTTTGACGGCCCGTGTCTGACGCCGGTTCCCTTTTCTGTCACGGCCAGGCCAGGATCTGGGCGCGTGAGCCGGGCAATTGTCTCCTATTCAGCAAACAAAGGACACAAAAGCTTTGCTTTCTAGCTTCTAGTCCATCATCCTTGACAGATTGCTTCCATTGGGTGTTGATATAGACATACAGAATCGCCAATCCGAGCCATGTATCTGCCGCGTTCCCTGATATCGAAGCTCTACTCGCATCTGCAAAACACTCGCCATCCTCTCTCTCCGCCGGTATTGATCCTCGTGGCCCTCGAGCCGGACGCTCTCTGCGCATGCCGAATCCTCACTCGCCTTCTCAAACATGACTATATTCCCCACAAGATCCAGCCCGTCGCGGGATACAATGACCTGGAGAAGGCTGGCAGGGAGCTTGTCGTCCCGATGATGGAGTCGCAAGGTGGCAGTGGCGGCGTCGTTGTTTGCCTCGGCGTTGGAGGCATGGTCGACCTTGGACCGCTGCTGGGTCTGGAGCCCGAGGGCGAGGAATCTCCCTACAGCGGCGTTGAAGTTTGGGTTCTCGATGCGCATCGGCCGTGGAATCTGGCCAACGTTTTCGGCGGCTTCCCACTCGAAGCTGTCAACCAGGTATCAAGCTCGTACAAGTCGAGGAGTCCAATTGGAGTCTCAGGAGGAGCCATCGATCGGGCTTACAACTCGGGCAGGGGTGGCATTGTGGTGTTCGACGATGGCGACATTGAAGGCGACCTCACGACGGAACGCGAGGCATACCTTGCGCTTCTAGATATGCCGGACATTGAGGGGCAAGGCGACGACGACGACGACAACTCTAGCGAGGATGACAATGACGAGGATGACGGGGATTTTGGCAACGAGTCTGCTCATGCGGGGCAAAAGAGGAAGAGCTTGAATGAAGATGATTCCAGCGACGACGATGAGTCGCGGCCTCGCCAGCGGCGAAGAAGCAATTCCGTACGTATAGAATAGCAAAGTGCTGCTGATTCATTGTAAAGCAATTCTAACCAGGCATACACATAGTCGAGTTCGATAGTCGGATCTCCTACCCGACCGGAGCCTAGGGGCCTGCTGTCCATCCGAGATCCTGGTCCGATACTGTCAAGCGATCCAGTTGAGCCGCCTTCAGGGGCCCAACCCTTGCCCGCCGCTTCAGCTCGTTCTCTGAGAAAACGACTACTACGAATGCGACGAGAAAACGAGACCGTTTTGCACCAATACTACAAGATGGGCTCGTCTTTTGCCGAGCCCATCTCATCAATGATGTACTCGTTAGCCTCCGAATTAGGTCGCGATGACAATGACCTCCTTTGGCTTGCAATAGTGGGCGTTACATCTATGGAGCTATATGGAAGGTCGTCAGCAGGTGTTGCTGCACCTGTTCGGTCTGGAGGTTCTGGGAAGCCATCGGGGTGGTTTGGCGTACGAGGTGCTCGTCTACGGCAACTCTTGCGAGACGAGGTCCGGAGATTGAATCCACCAGAAGTCGCAAACGGAAAGGCAGTCCCTGAAAACAATGGCATCATACCGACCACGGCGAGGAATCCTGAAGACACAGGGATCCGTCTCTCACCGGAGCCAAAGTTTCTCCTGATTCGACATTGGAGCCTCTACGATAGCATGCTACATTCGCCGTATCTATTCTCTAGGCTAAAAACCTGGAGTGAATCGGGTATCAAACGACTCCACAAGCTTCTCGCCAAGATGGGGGTCAGCCTGGCGCAGTGCAAGCAGAATTACACTCACATGGATATGATACTAAAGCGTGAGCTAAGAGCGAAACTGCTAAAATACGGGTCTCTCTACAACCTCGACGAGATGGTTCCTTCGGTCGACACTGACGGTAAAGATCGAGCGGGAGCCAAGGATGGATGGGGTTTTGTCCGAAGTTGGGGCTGGCGTGCAACTCTCAGTGCTCAAGACGTCGGTGTCGTGATTGGTGCGCTATTAGAAGTGGGCAAACATGCCCAAACTCTAGAAGCGACAAATCCAGGGCCGAGCCAGATAACACGGGAGATGGAGGACGAGTCGGAACTAGCTGCCCAAGGCGAGGAGTGGATTACTCGCTTTTGGGAGGCTTATGACGCGTTGGAAAAGTGAGCTAAATCCATAAACAATTGTGGAAGAAGAGACATGTTGTACTGACAAATTTTATAGTATCGATGCGCTGAAGGCTGGGCTACCAACCGCACAATTCCTACACCGTGCAATCTACCGAACAGGGACATCACTGATCAACAAGAAGCAAATCAAGCACCTTCGGGCTTTTCGGATGTGTGTTGTCAAGGATGGCCCAGACGTAGCTCTCTTTACCCACCCAGCGGCGTTGACAAAACTAGCTCTCTGGATCGGAGAAGCGTTGGCCGAGCAAGAAAAAGAATCACAAGGAAAGCTATCTCACGGCGGCCGTGGAACACCCCTGGTGGTAGCAAGCTTAAACGAGAAGCGCGGAGTTTACATTGTCGTTGGCACAGGTGGCGGCGGTGGGCCAGATACCGTCTTTATGAATAGGGCGACCAAGCAGGAGAGACAGACAAACAAGGACGCCAAGACCAAGAAGAAAGAGGAGGCTCGACAGGCGAAAGAAAAGATTAAAGAGGAGAAGCGCGCCGCTCGACGGGCCGCCGCCAACGATGATGACGGCGACGATGACGAGCTGGAGACGGAGTCCGAAGGGTCAGAATCGTCAGAATCGGAAGACGATGCGGATGATGATGATGCGGAAAATGACCGAGGCTATGGCCTGAACAAGTTTGGGAATGCGTTCCAAGAAGTCGTCTCTGAGACGAGTGCGCGCGTGAGAATCGACAGCTTTGAGCATTCTGTTGTGGAGGTCAAGAAGGAGGACTTGGGAGGCTTTCTTGAGAGTCTGAGTATGAAGGCTGTAGTTGGTTGATTTTCTTATTTGTTTATACAATTTGAAAAAATTCCTTTATTTTACTATTTTATTGTATTTTTCTCGTGGGTGTTATAGCTGAGCGGGAACGGATATTGAATAAGACATGGGTTGGAATGGATGGATGGTGGGAGTTTATCAAGTGGTAGCTGTCTGAGTGTGGAAAACTTTGAACATTGAAGACAATTCTTCTTTTTGATACGGATGGCTCTGGGTTTTCCCCCTGTGTTGCATCTATCATTGTACTATGTCCTCGTGTTAAATAATTCGTTCACCCCTAGATTTTGTCTCCTGTTGGTTCTTACGTTCGCGAAGATTGTATGTTATGAAGCGCTGCTATACCTTAGGACAAGATGGTTAAGACGTGAACGTGGCTACGATTTCTGAGCATGCATATTTACAGGACACTTGTTGATTCGGCAATTCTTTCAATTTTTTCCTTGGGTTATTTATCACGATCCTACATACTCTCTCCGCGTTACATGAGAGCGCCAGATCAACCATCTCAACGCTCCTGATTCATATCCCATTTCGTTTCATTTCTTGTTTTCTCTTTTTCTTTTCACACTCCGACTGTACGGTATAGCCTCTTCATTCCCTGTTTTTAACCGTTGATGACAACATTGAGACCGCTGCTCTTGAAGCCCTGGTTCAGCGCGCCGGCGACTTGCTTGGAGTTGACCATTGACAAGTCAGCCAGTGTCTGGATGGTGGTGATTTGAGAGAGCAGCTGGATCTGTTGAGCGCCGCTGAGGCTGTTGATCTTGCCAACATTGAGGACGCCATCCAGGCCGAGCTGAGCGAGAGCGCCGCCGATAGCATCACCAAGGCCGTTCTTGTTGTTGTTGTTGTTGTTGCCGCCCTTGCCTTTGCCTTGGCCCTGGCCCTTTCCTTGACCCTTGCCCTTGCCCTGACCCTTGCCCTTACCGCCGTTGCCTGCTGAGGCAGTACCGTTGCCAGCAGCGGGAGGAGGAGGAGGGGCACCGGCAGCATCAGTAGCCGCAGGAGGAGGAGGAGGGACAGCATCGGTGGCTGCAGGAGGAGGAGGAGCAGCGGTGGCATCGGTAGCCGCAGGAGGGGGAGGGGGAACAACAGAATCAGTAGCCGCTGGAGGAGGAGGAGCGGCGACTGAATCAGTAGCTGCAGGAGGAGCAGCAGCGTTGTTTGCACCAGCCGCAGAAGTAGTGGCAGCAGCAGCAGCGCTCGTGGTGGTAGCAGCGGCACCCTTCTTGCCAGCAGCGGCATCAGCAGCAGGTGGAGACGCAGTGTTGGCATTCAGGGGAACCAAATCTCTAGCGAAGATGACATCGACGGCGCGCTCAAGGAAAGATCGAGCAACAGGGGCATCCTGAATCTCCGAACGAACGGCGATAGGCTGGGCCGGAAGGGCTGTTGCCAGGCCAGCGGCAGTGAGAAGAAGGACTGAAGAAGGCTTCATCTTGAATGATGTGGAAAAGAGAAGAAATAAAAATAAAAATAAAGTTGAACAAGGAAATGAGAAAGTCAAAGGATGGTTGATCAAGCAGAGGTTTCAATGAATCAAAGCAACAGAGCACAGCTCTTGTTGAGGAAAAAAGAGAAGAATTGAATGTAGATGAGTGAAGCGCAGCGACCCTGAGGAAAAAAGAGAAGAAAGGAGAACTGAGAGGGGCGGCGGAGAGGCATAATATACTTCTCTTCCATGTCGTGGAAAGAGGATACCTCGGATGATTCCGTGGCCAAGCTTTGGACCAAGCTTCGTTCTGCTTCGACTTCATCCGAAGCCTGGCAGCTAGGCAGTGAGGTATCATCGCTTGCGCGCCCTCCCTGAGACCGGATGTGGTGATATCCAGAGGCTACATCCTGGGGATAGAGCCCCTGGTCCGTTGGGTGGTTCCTGGCTCCAGTGCCATCTCTGATCTCGGCTGATCACCATAATGTCATTTGGAACTCCATAATACCCCAATGAGAACTGAAGAGGCTCCTGGGCTGGGATGTAGTGTAAGCCAAGCTTCGTGAATCGGGAAGACTGGAGGAATCAAATGCGAAACACAAACCGTCTCCCGACAAGGGCGATTAAGAAAGCGAGCGCAAATGATGCGACACAGAGTTCAAGGTCCTCCCAGAGTAAGTCAGCAAAGCTCAAACTGGACCATCGCAAGTTTGGGCATAGTGCGGGTTGAGAAGGCTGAGCGATGGTGAAGGTGAGGCGTCGCAGAAACGGCTAGGGGCCTTGCTGAGGAAGGCTGCCGAATGCGGCAAGTGTCGCTGTATGGGGCAACAGGCTGTCAACGCTCTGCCGGCTCCCACGTTTGAGAGGTCGCGGGGCAGGTTTCAGGCCCCGGCCACTCTCCGACACCAGATCGCCCGGCAACAAACAAAGCCGCACAAAGGGCCAAGGTCTAGATGGCGGAAGCAGTGTGATGGATGTGATGGCCGTGCAGCTGCTGCCAAGAAGCCGCTCGGTTGGGGTCGCGCCAGAGCGTCTCCTGTTTGGAAGTTTTTCTCGGGATGTTTCCTACAACCAAGTTTAGAAGCCCTTGCAGAAACATAAACGACGCACCCGCCTTACTTACAGGCTTATTGCTAAGGTTTTCAAGGTTAGTTAAAGTTATCTCTAACAATAATCATGCGATAAACTCTGAGTTCGGAGTGACCAACTACCTCTTGAGGTCTCGGCTGTTTGCGGAGGCGCCCGGAGGACGGAACCTACGTGAACAGGTGAGCTAAACATAGTAACAAGGACAATTTAAAAGACACAGAGCCCGATAGATGATATGTTTCTGTATGGTTTGATATCACAGCTGTGCCCAAGCCACGCATGAAACAAAGACCGCATCTCTTGGCCGGCCCTGTCGAGTTGGTCTTGGCGAATTAGACACATTGTCGATCTCTGCCTCAATTTACTCATTCACAAAACGGTCTCGCGCTGGAACTCGACACTTTTGGTTCGTTTGTCTGTTTGTTTCTTTTTATTGTTCTCTTTTGGGTGGTATCAATCGTCATCTGCTTGCTCTCGTCTTGTCATTGGTGGCGTGGAATCCAAGCCATTCGCCTAGCATGCCTCCAGGCTTTGGCACTGGGCACTCTCTCTTTGCTCGCTCCTCTGCATGCTCATAGTCGTCGTCCGTCGTCTGGTTGAATTGCACAAGTCCGTCCTTTGCAACGATAGTGTCCCTGCTCCTCCATCTCTTCCGTCTGCCGTTCTCATCGACGATAATCTCCCCATCGGCGTACTTGGTCCGCGGCACCGGGCATGGCAGAACATGCGGCAGCGCAACAACGAAGAAGCTGGCAATCAGTGTCGTAGCGAATAGAGACGAGGTCATGCGCGACCTGGGGTGAAGATGTGGTGTCATGGCTGGGCAATCCCCGGGACTTAGCGGGACTGATCGGTTGTGGTGTTTGGAGCTGCAAAGTTTGACATGTTAGTCGAGCTGCTTCCATACCGGCGACAGCCAGCCATTGGGGGCTCACAAGGGGACCGTGGCATGTTCCTTCTGGCCACGATTCACGCCCAATTGGAGGTTGGCGATGAGCGTCTTCTTAGGAGCAGAGCCCAGGACCCATAGCTGCTGGCAATTCGAGCGGGCAGAAAAAAGACGCCCGGTGGTGCAGAAGCGATTTCCCGATGATTCGATAACAAGCTCTCTGATTGGCTGGCGCTTAGCTTGGAGCTAGAGGTTGCCGCATCCGGAGCGCGGCACAACGTAATTCCTGCGGCGTCCCAAGAACTCGGGAGCCGCACTCTAAAGAAGGTGCTGAAGCGCTAAAGTGTCCACTGAAAGCTAACCCTGCCAGGTCTGTAAACGCTTGAAAGCGAAGCTTGGATGAGAGAGACCTGCTGCTTTTACTACTTTTACATTAACCAATCTTGATACAAAGTGATACGAAGTAGTAGTGTTATCAACATGCACATTGTAAGTGAAGAGCTGATGTCTAAAAAGTTCATGTTGAGGTTTGACGGCGGCCGGCGCAGTCACTCAACTGAGAGGCCGTACGCAGTACCGCAGTGTTAGCGCAATAGCGGGCATGCCACTTCAATCCGGAGAGCAGAACGCGATAGCGCCGATCCATTTTTAATCTTCAACCTCTCTTATCTGCACGCGACTCTGCCTTTTCCAGTATCAAGCGAGCATTGGCTACTGCTTGATCTTCAGCGACCCATCCCCGAGATATGTTATAGCCGCCTTGCTATCCGACTCGATTATCGCTGCAGCCCGACCGGCGCACCTCTCGTGCGACCTCTGTCGACCTACCGTCTTTCTCTCTGCCTCTCCCATCATGAGCGATCTCGACAAGTCAGTCTCACTTTAACCTAGCCTCAGAGTGCTGTTCAGCCGCTAATACCGTCTTTAGGGCGATCGCGCAACTGCGCTCATGCCGGCCCATTCCGGAAGACCAGGTGCGGGAGCTCTGTCACCGCGCCAGAGAGCTTCTGATCGAGGAGGGCAACGTCGTCACCGTGACGGCGCCGGTAACAGTAAGCCTCTCTATCGACACCTTTTGATATGACAAGGATGGGAGTTGACCAAGCTTATTTGCAATGATTAGATATGCGGTGATATTCACGGCCAGTTTCATGATCTGATGGAGCTGTTCCGCGTCGGCGGCGATGTCCCCGACACGAATTATCTCTTTATGGGTATGACAATTCTTTTCAGCCCATTCTGAGTACGTCTCATGGATATTAACACCTGTGGAATGCGTTAGGTGACTTCGTCGACCGTGGTTTCTACTCTCTCGAATCATTCCTGTTATTGCTTTGTCTCAAAGTCCGATACCCAGATCGGATGACGCTGATCCGCGGCAATCACGAATCTCGCCAAATAACGACGGTATATGGCTTTTACGACGAATGCCTTCGAAAATACGGCAGCGCAAACGTATGGCGCTACTGCTGTGATGTTTTTGACTATCTCGCCCTTGGAGCCATAGTTCTGGGGGCGTCTAGCACTCTATCACCTGGCATGCCGGAGGACGACGACACCGAAATCGAAGTCTGCGACCAAGCAGGCTCCATCATCAGCCGCTTCCCTCGCCAGCGCGCCAACCAATCAGCTTCTCAAGAGAAGCTCGAAGCTCCTAATAAAAGCACAGCAGATAAGACTGGCCCGCCTGGTTCAGGAGCGTCAGGGTCCAGCAGTGGAAGCGTGGGCAATCCGACAGGGGCCATTCTCTGTGTGCATGGTGGACTGAGCCCGTTGGTCGACACAGTAGACAAAATACGGCTCATTGACCGGAAGCAGGAAGTCCCTCATGAGGGAGCCATGTGTGATCTACTGTGGTCCGATCCAGACGAAATTGACGGTTGGGGGCTTTCGCCCCGAGGAGCTGGGTTTCTATTCGGAGCCGATATTGTCAAGGTCTTCAACCATCGAAATGATCTGAGTCTCATTGCTCGTGCACACCAGCTGGTCATGGAGGGATTCAAGGAGATGTTTGACGCCTCCATTGTCACCGTCTGGTCAGCTCCAAACTACTGCTACCGATGCGGCAATGTTGCGGCCGTGCTGGAGCTTACCGAGGATGAGTCAGGTACTGGCATTTTCCAGAGGACAAACGGAGATGTAGGCCGCAGTTCTGGCGCCGTTATCGAGTCGAGGGGTGGCCCGAAAAATGGCCCTGCTCGACGATATCGGGTATTCCAAGCTGCGCCCCAAGACTCTAGGGGGATGCCAGCCAAGAAGCCAGTCGCTGACTATTTCTTGTAAGAGAATGGTTGCTTGTTTCTTTTTTGCCGGCCATTTAGAGGCTGCTTCTTTACGCCCCTTGGTCAAGTTACCCTTCCTGTATATTTGGTACTCAGTTCTATCCAAGCGCAGCAGAGGGCGTAAGAATGTTTTTACTTTTATTCCATTTTCTGGACGGCGAATATACATGTACTCGGGTTACGAGATTTGTTATGGCGTAGGGGGGTTTTTCACGAATTTATATACAGCACTAGACATCACAATGATACCGCGTATTGCCTCCCTTTCAAACCTTTTTTTTTTTTCTTTCTTTTTTTTTTTTTGTAAATATGTTATACTACTGAAGGGTTGGATGCCTCATGCAGATACGTTCAATGTATATGCTGGTGACATGGGTCATAGAATGCAATATAGGAGAAACTATAACGCGACAACGGTAACAGCAAAACTCATACATAAAATCCAGCGTCAAGCAATAACAAACTCTCGGGAAGGCTGAATCACAGGAAAACTACTACCATTTCATATTACGAACACGTTTTCTTTACTTGCTTTTATCTTGATACTCTTAATCAAGCCTATCTCTTCGCCAGAGAGCATCTTTTGGCTGATAGATGAGAGAGTCAAGGGTAGCTCAAGCAGGCATCAAACATACTTCTGCTCCAGCTTAGTCATCGCGCCCGCTGTCATGCCAGCCCCACGGCACGCGGGGCAAGTCGTTGATTCAACGTCCAACCTAAACCAGCTCCAGCTCCACACGGTGCTTCATCATCGCCATACAACACTTCACTTTTCACCTGTAGAACTACAACCTCAACGGCAGATTTTCTCTCC
Source organism: Trichoderma gamsii (assembly GCF_001481775.2). NCBI lineage: Eukaryota > Fungi > Ascomycota > Sordariomycetes > Hypocreales > Hypocreaceae > Trichoderma > Trichoderma gamsii. The sequence continues at coordinate 30,629 of NW_020171388.1, read as the reverse complement.
ACGAAGAGGATTCTATAGACGTATCTGCTACGAGCAGCTTCTTTTCGCCATCATGGTCACTGCTAGCACCGAGAACCCGGTGAACACTGCGACACTCAAGAACCCTGTGCAGCCCAGTCAAGGCTCGCTGCTGTCCACCCAGAAGAGCTCGCAGCTCCAGGCTGTATTGCATCCGCTGGTGCTTCTCACAATTTCCGACTACATCACACGGCACACCCTCCGAGGGAGTAAGGGCCCCATTATCGGAGCTCTCCTCGGCCAACAGAATGGCCGAGAAATCACCATCGAACACGCTTTCGACTGCCATATCCAGGAAGCTCCGCTAATGGAGGGAGGCTATTTGATTGATCCTGTAAATTTTAGTTCAAGATTAGAGCAGAGTACGTCGACCCCAAAACACCACGACCCGAGAATCTCTCAATGCCTTGCTAACAACTGCATTTGCTTCCAGTGTGCCTTGTCCACAAGGATCGAAAACTAGACTTTGTCGGCTGGTACACTCTGTTGCCGCCCTCAGGTCCCTCATCCACCGTCTTGCCTATCCACAGCCAGATCCTCGAGGGCTGGAACGAATCCGCCATTCTGCTGGGCTTCCACCCTCAAGAGGTCATGGAGCACTCAGTGGGCGGTAAACTGCCACTGACGATTTACGAAAGCAACTACGAAGTCGACGATGCCAAGGCTGAGAATGATGGAGAGGATAAGAAAATGGAAGATGGGGAGAACTTGCTTAAATTGAAGTTCCGAGAGGTGCCGTATTCCGTCGAGACCGATGAAACCGAGATGATTAGCATGAACTACGTCGCCAGCGGTGGTGGAAATGCCACTGCCAGTGCCCCTGCATCAGCTGCCAAGGATGAACGACCTGCTCGCTCGATTGAGTCAAACGGAAAAGGAAAACGAAGGCTGGTGGAAAGCGAGGTTGACGAGAAGAAGGATGAGCTGCTGGATGATGCAGCAGTTCTCACGCGGGAGGAGGATGAGATGCTTGCCTCGTTGACGGCCAAGGCAAACGCCATCAAGATGCTTCACTCTAGAATCCAGCTCATCACTGCTTACCTGGAGCGTCTGCCACCCTCTTTTACCACCGGAGCTTCTCAGGAAGAGAGCATGGATACGGACTCCAACAATACCACACCATCATCGAATGTCCTCAGGCAAATTCAAGCTCTCATCAGTCGGCTCGATCTCGTCATCCCATCAGACAAGGAAGCTTTCGAAAAGGAAGTGCAAAGCGAGACGAACAATGTCAACCTTGTCGGCCTGCTGAATTCCATCATGCAGGGTGTCAACCAAGCACGAGACGTGGGCAAGAAATTCCATGCCATTGAGTCTGGCAAGCATGCGGCAGCTCGACGTGGTGGGTCGTCAGAGTACTCCTCTTCATCTGCGTTTAACGTTCCAGGCACAGGGGATATACTCGTTTAGTGATGAAAGATGTTTTCGTGGCGTTTAGAAACGTTTCTTTTAGCTTTCATCTTTGTTTTCTCCTGCTTTTAAAGGCATTACGACGAGGCGTTCTTTGTAATAACACATGGGAATGATTGATAGATATTGATATGACGAGGGCTGGCGTTAGGTGTGAGACAACTGGTGCTATAGGTACAGAGAGTCTGCAAAAAATTCACAGTTATGGATTAGTAGGTGACTATTTCTATGTCCATATTTCCATCTTATTCGTTGACTTTGGCCCTTCAGTAAATTGATATAAACATGTGCTCGTCTGAAGGAAAGAAGACTAGTAATTTTTACAAAGACAACAGCCGCGCACACTTTTTGGCAACCAAATAGCAAGTAGAGTATAGAAAGCGCATCATCCATCATCATATAGTAATCATCCCTCTCTCGTCTCTAAAAAGTGCTCGTTGCCAGCCGACTCGCCGCATTCCGCGCGTCAATTCGGTCCTCGTCATCTTCTTCCAAACCAGCCAGATTGCCGAGGCCGGGGCCAAGCTTGCCTGAACCAGACTCCTGGCTGTCTTCTCCTTCAGCCTCTTCGGCCAGCTTGCCGACGCCGGAAGTGGTGCGGCTCGTGGCGTCCGATCGACGAGGAACGCCGCTCCAAGCATCGCCCTTAGGACCCTGGCTGGCAGCGAGGCTGGTTCGTCGCACGGTGGGGTGGGACTCGCGACCCAGGCGGCTGAGGCCACCGGAGGCGTCGATGGACCGGACGTCTGCTCGGACGCTTTCGAGGAGGGCCAGGGTTCGACGCTCGGCTTCAATTTCTCGGAGGACGAGTTCGCGGATTTCCATGCGTAGGTCGCTGGCTGTCCTGTCAAACCATCTGCGGCGCTCCTGGACGAGGGTCTGGGTGACTCGGCTTGTCTTGTTGAAGAGGTGGGTTTCGTTTGTTCGGGCCTCGTCAAGTGCTGAGATTGCCTCGTCGACCTTTTCGCGTCTGACGCTGGAGCTGGCTTTGAGGCGATCAGCGGCATTTAGCTTGCTCCGCGTGACTTCCTGAGCTTGTAGGAATTCGCGGATGAGGATCTGTCGGTTGGTGAGGGTCTCCTTGACGATGAAGGCGTCCTGAGAATGATACTGGAATGGGTCTCCAATGGTAGCTGCCTCGGCTGTGGCTTGGGCGGCGTGGTAGTCGCCGACAGTCTGAATGACTCGGCCAAGCTTCTTGTAGGCGTTTGCCAGGCCTGGATGCGGTTCCTGGACGTGCATGGCGCCAAGTTTCACACCATAATCAGACTCGGCAAGACCAAGACCTGTATGTCATTGAGAGTTAGTAAGATAAGAAAATCTAGTTGCTTGATGGGCATTATGAATTTTCCTCACCTCTTCTAGCCTTGACGAGCTTGTCAACCTTGTGGCCTGCATCCATCGTGCCAAGATAAAACAGTTTAACGATGGGACGAGCCTCTGCGAGCTCAGGGGTATCATCGGGAGGCGGAGCAAACTGCTTCAAGATTTTCCTGCGAACACCAGTTGCGGGCTGCTTCCTCTTCACCAACGGGCTGTAGCCAAAATCGCTCTCAACGAAAAGCACCATCTCGTCGTCTCTCATTAATACCTCGTTCCCGCACACGTAGTTGAACCATCTTTGCATCAAAGCCTTGACTCGGGATTCGTCCTCCTCTGTGCCGGCACCAGCTGATGTGATGGCAGGAGGAACCGCGGGCACCAGCGCCTCGGGATTAGCAGATATTAGGTGCTCGCCAAGCTTGACGAATTCGGAATGCAATCGTCGGACATCTCGGTACTGGGTGGTGCGGAATCGGGGCAGGTTTGTCTAGAAAAAGCGAGCCGGTTAGAATTCTCGCAATGTTTCACCGGTGAAGTGAGAATCAAAGAAAGAAGCTTACATGTACGTCGAATCTCAGGATGGGATCCTTCTTTCCTGTCCGCTCCAATCCTGTAATCTTCGCCTGCAGCCGGAACTGGGGCTGCGGGGGCTTTCGAGGCTCTTCCGGCTGAGCGCCTGTCGCAGCACCTGGTTGGGGAGGTCCCTCAAATCCAGCAGACTGAGGAATTTCTCCGGATTCGGGATGCGCAGCCAATGCGGCCTCGTCTTGCTCGGCTGGTGCAGGCGTGGCTACACCAGACACTGGGAAAGAGTCCTCTCCGCCATGCCCCAGGCCGTTGGACGATTGCGGGGTGTACGGGAACGCGGGAACATGAGCATCGCCCGTGATGCTCCCAAAGGTCGTGCGATCATGCTGAGGAGAGGAGCCTGGAGTATTGCCCCATGGAGAAGCCGCCGGGTCCTCGGTCTCGTGTATAGAGGCGCTATAGTCCATGATGAGGCGTTCGTTCCTCGTGGGATGAGAGGCAATATTGGAGCAGGTATAGGCGGAGAAGGGCGAGTCTTGGAGAGACGGGCAGTAGATGTAGGCGATTCTCTCACAATTGGGCGTCGCTCATGCCGCAAAGCCCGGTGAGAAGACGGCTGAAGATGAACGCGCAAAGCTGATGGCGTCTCCAAGGCAAGCTGGTTCGGTTCGGCTATGTAACTGGGCAGGCTGGCGACGACACCGAAAGTGGGCACGAGAGGTGAGTCTGGGGAGTGGGCGGTAATTGGCCAGCTAGGCGCAGCTTATCGCGCCTAATTAGACGCATGAGAGCTCTTATCGTGGCTACATACGGTATAGCGCGGGGTTCTTTGGACGCAAAAATTCGTTATCGAAGCTCTAATCCACTGCGGCTTTGCGGCGAGCCAAAAAGATTGCATTGTCACTGCGGAGCGCGCGCATAACCAGTTTCTACGTCGCAAAACATAAAGACAAATCACAATGGGCAAAAAGAGATCAAGAGAAGAGGCCAAGGACGTTCCTCCGGTGGATGGCGGCGCTGATCGCATGGATGAGGACAGCAGCGATGACGAGGTGAGATGAGATGAGACGCGAGAAAGCTCCAGCTGTCGCTGACATTTCCTAGGACTTTGACATGGTCAATGTTGATTTCGAGTGGTTCAATTTCGACCCCGAGATCGATTTCCACGGCACAAAGTCGCTACTTCGACAGCTCTTCGATGTCGATGCCAATCTCTTCAACATGTCTGCTCTGTCAGACCTTATCCTATCACAACCGACAATCGGCTCGACAGTCAAGGTCGACGGCAAGGCCAACGATGCCTATGCCATGCTCACGGTCCTCAACACATATGAACATCGCGAGAAGGAGCCTATGAAGGATATTCTCAAGTACCTCGCAGAAAAGGCCCAGACCAACCCCTCAATATCTGCCGTGGCCGAGCTCATCAACGCACAAAAGCCCGTTGGCCTCGTCTTCTCAGAGCGACTGATCAACATGCCGTCCGAAATCGCGCCTCCGCTGTACACCATGCTGGTTGAAGAGGTGGAAGACGCATTGGAAGACAAGGAGCCATACGACTTCTCCTACTACCTGGTATTCTCCAGGACGTATCAGGAGGTTGAATCAACGCTTGATGTGGAAGACCGAAAGCGCAAAAAGGCCAAGGAGGAGGCATCGACATTCCACTTCCATCCCGAAGATGAGATTCTACAGAAATACGCAGTGGCGCACGGCAGTTTCCGATATACGAAAGAAGATGACGCGGTGGCAGATAGCAAGCGAGCATTTCAGGAGTTGGGTATTAAGACATTTGGGCACATGATTCTCATTGAGGCGGGTAAATTCAAGGAGGCCGTCAAGGCCGTTGGTGAATATATAGCTGCGCCGCAGTGAAGACAATAATAACGAATTGCTCTACTATTCTGGTAGGAGCCTCTGCATCAAGTACTCAACTTCCACCTCCTTGGTCAATGGAATGACAAAGTCCTTGTACATGGACACCACCGCATCTACATTGATCTTGACAGGCTGCTCTATTCCTCCCAGCGTTGACGGGTCCTTGCCGTAGGTCTCCGCCTTGAGACGTAAGCGATCGAGAACTTGCTGCTCCACAGCCCTGTTAGTGATGGACTCGCCAATGGCCTCCCGATCCTCAGCCTTGATCAGCTGTGTGTAGAGCTCGGGGTCCGACTGGAACTTGGACTCGGCGACGAATTTGCCAAAGTGGATTCTCCTGGATAGTGCCTGTAGACAAGCGATATCGCAAGTGGACGTCGAGCCGTAGTTTTCCTGTGACTCTCCTCGGTCTTCGCGGCCAAAGTTGGGGCACACAACAGGCAAGAATTTCTCAATGTAGAACTTCTTGATCTTGTCGTTGACGCAAACGTCGTTCTTGTGTAAGATCTTGGGATAGTTGAGAGGTTTTAGCAGGGGTGTCTGGATTGCCTCTGGGAAGAAGGCGTATTCGTCGGGTGACTCGAAACGGCGAATAAGAGACTGAAGCTTCTCTTGCTGCGAAAAGTAATAATCAAAGAAGCTCAGGCTGCTATCAGGGATGGGAAGAGCTCCTGGTGTGTAGATGGTCTAGATAGAGCTTGGTTAGCAATGCACATGCTTATAGTACAGATCTTGTCGAGGATGGCATTCGTGTATCACCTTGTTTAGAGGAAACTGGACTCTCTCAATGAGATGGAAGGTGATTGTGTCTTCGAGACGGCTGCGCAGCGTGTTAGACAGGTGAAAAAGACGGTCAAGGAGAAGCACGCTGGGAGCAGCGATACTGACATGAGCTGGAAGCGGATGCGTGAAAGATCCAGCGCGCGCGAGCTGTCGGCCATGTCCACGGCAGAATCCATCTTGGCGATTGAGCTTGATGTGAGTCGTCTTGGGAAGCAAAAGAATCAGGCTTGATCTCGCTGGATTGCGCGCGGTGAACAGCTCAATGAAGGCTTTATATACCAGACTCCTTATACACGCATCCGCAAAAGGATTCAGTGGTAAGGTAAGCTGACGTGCAGGAAGACCTCAGATCTGCAATGCGACCGTGGTGGGGGAGTTGACGTGAATTGGAGGTTGAGCCGCTCCCGAGACCGGCGTCTGACGGGACTCGTCTCTGGAGCTCAAAAGCCAAGAGCCCCTCCATTCTTCAGCGGCAGCTTGCGATTTACTAGTAGTAGCAGCAGCAGCATCTACATGCAGTAAGTGCTACACCTGAGCCGCTAATGTTGCGACGGCGCAAGTGGAAACTGTAAGACGACTGGAGTCTGCGATTGTGTAAGACCTAAGTAGGTTATTAGATCTCCGAATGCTGTTTGCGAGGCACACATGGCGTGCTATTGGCAGATATTAGCCCGGTATCACATTGGGTCAATCGCTAAAGTGTACATGGCACATAACGACAATTGATCAAATGCGATTAATCCTCAATGGGTATCTACTAGGCCTAGGGTCCCCTGGAGATCGAAGCTGTTAGGCCTTGCCAGGGTGCTGTATCAACCGCCGTCTAGCCCTTGCGCCCCCCGGAAAAGCCCCCAGTGGGGCGTCGAGCGAGCCGCACAGGCGGGCGAGAAATGCAGAGGCGCACTAGCAGAGACATTGCCGAAACACCTGCAACGGCCTGCAATTCTACAGGTATCATGCGAGCGCTGTTTTGCCCAGTACTTGAGCAAATAGTCAAGACAAGTAGTGCAGCGGCCAAGTCACAGTGTAAAAGTACATCAGAATCAAAGATCATTGCCAAAGAAACAAGTAGAGACTGCATGAACAGGTTCTAAACACAAGGGAAGCAGCGCAGAGCTAGAGGGGTGCATGGACGGCGGGACGAAATACTGAACACCGCTGGCATTGGACCGTTAACCAGTAGAGAGCGGCTAGTACCGCCTACAAGGCAAGGCAGCATGTACATAATAGCCGGGGCCCGGGCTGTCCTGCATTTTCTGCGCGCGTCATCCATTGCCGTACCAGGCCCCAATTTCACACCCGCAAGGCCATGTCCATTTTTTGCGATGCAAAATCGTGATTCTTCCTCACCTTGAGCGACACCTGACGGAAGACGTACTTCATCCTCGCGCCTCACTTGAGCCTCGTCTAGCGCCGGCCGAGTCGTTGAGTAATGGCCGACTCGGAGAGCCATTATGCCTTCGACGATGGCCCCGATGACGAGCAGTCCATCATCTCGGTATGTCGCCAGCCGCAAGAGCAACAAAAAATTCTGTTCAGCCGACCGCAATGCCGAGGCCATTGAGCTGTCGCTTGCAATTGTCTTTTGGGCGCAATGAGCTAACAGACTTCTCCCCTCCCATCGCAGACTCGAGGGCTTGAGGCATTCAGTCGCAAGGTTACCGTCACAGCGAGCCAATTGATGGGACCGGCCGCCGAGGCGTCTGGAATCCATTATCGCGCCGCCATGGCCGAAGTTCACAAGCAGATGAAGCGCCCCAGCGTGCAGCGCGGCGTCTTCTCCATGGCTCGTTCGAGCCCTACCGAAATCGTGCGGTCCAAGCTATCCACAGCAGAGATCCAGCACCGCGCCCTCACACACCTCCCCGACGAGCTGCTCTCCAACATCCCCGAGCACCAAAACGCTTACTCGCTTTTCCAGGGCTTTCAGGCCAGCTTTCCAGAGTTGGCGGATGAAGGGAAGAAGCACCGTCGGCGCCCATCGAGGGGCAGGAAACTGCTGGAGGAGGGCGAGAGCACTCCCGCCACGCCGGCAAAGCTGTCCCAGCTGAAGAAAGAGAAGACCACCATGGTGCATGAGCTGGAGCTGTTGGGGGTGCGCAAGAGCATGGTCAGCTGTGAGATCCGTGAGATAGACAACAAGATCGCCAATCTCTATGGCATGCGCAGGATTGTCTTGGAGAGGCTAGCAGGCTTCGAGCAGGACGAGTCCTCCCTTGAACATGACGGTAGGTGCCTGAACCCATGCGATAGATGTATCTTATCCCTCAATGATGAATATGCGCCTCTAATTGCTTTCCATTCTTTGGTTATCCCGATATAGTCATGGATCTTGAAACGAAGATCGACGAAGTCCAAGCCATTGTCGATGAGGCCGAAGAGATTGCCCGGAATACTGCCACAAAGGACGAGCGAGATCTCGTGGGCGACGCCGACGATCATGACCCCGAATTCATGTCAAAATCTGTCTACGAGAAGCTGCCCGGACCCGATGGCAAGCCACGCAAATCGAAAAAGGTCCATCGCCGGAAATCCATGCCGATTCTTCACGAGCACTTTGCGCCAGGATCTAGCATCCGTGAAATCCGCGCGCATCGCGATACGATTACTGCCATGGACTTTGACGCCCCCTTTGGAACTCTGGTTACTGCTGCATTGGATGATACTGTTAGAGTCTGGGATCTGAATGCCGGACGATGCATGGGCTACCTAGAAGGCCACACGGCCTCTGTGCGAGCCCTGCAGGTCGAGGATAACATTTTGGCGACTGGCTCCATGGATGCGACTATCAAATTATGGGATCTAAGCAAAACACACTACAACCCTCAGGGCGGTAAGGAAGTCGGCGACGATGACGAAGATGCTATTGCCTTTGAACACCCCGATGCCCAGCCTATCGAGCCGCCGGAGGGAAGCATGGACGACTGCGCTCTCTACACACTATCATCGCACGTTGACGAAATCACCGCCCTCCACTTCAGAGGAGACGTCCTGGTCTCTGGCTCAGCGGACAAGACAATCCGCCACTGGGACTTGGAAAAGGGCCGCTGCGTGCAGACGCTCGACGTCATGTGGGCAGCCGCCCAGGCATCGGCCATTGCAACCACCAGCGACAGCACCTGGAGGCCAACGGGTCGTGCTCAGGGAACCTCTGCCGATTTTGTCGGTGCTTTGCAGGTGTTTGAGTCCGCACTGGCTTGCGGTACTGCAGATGGCATGGTCCGCTTATGGGATCTCCGAAGCGGCCAGGTTCACCGCAGCTTGGTCGGCCACACCGGCGCTGTGACTTGTCTGCAGTTTGACGATGTGCACTTGGTGACTGGCAGCTTAGACCGCAGTATCAGAGTAAGCTCATTCTTAGTGTAATATCACGAATTGATAGACAGCGTTGACTAACACATTGCTTTTCAGATATGGGATCTCCGAACCGGATCCATCTACGACGCTTATGCCTACGACAACCCTGTCACCAGTATGATGTTTGATGCCCGACGGATTGTGAGCGCGGCCACCGAAGACGTGGTCAAGGTGTACGATAAGGTTGAGGGTCGACAATGGGACTGCGGAGCGGGCGTTGCTGCCTCTGAGGGCGTCAAGGCCGCCTCCAAGAATGCCGCTATTGTCGAGCGTGTTCGTGTCAAGGACGGCTACCTGGTAGAGGGTAGACGAAACGGTATTGTGGGTGTCTGGACTTGTTAGAATTAGTCTCATTGATAAAGTCGGCACAGCTCAAGCGAAATCTAACGAAGGAAAGAAAAGAGGGTTCGAGCTCTTGTACGTTTATGAAATGATGGAAATGGGTCGTGGGGGGTTTTGTGCGTGGAAAATATATATATATCTTCTGATGAGTTTACCATTTTGTTCCAGCTACTTGGTAACAGAAAGTGAGTGAGCGCGTGCACAGTAGAGAGACTCAACTGGACGTGACTGATAAAATATTGCTCTTTCAAATAGTTTTATTCAAATGGCGTACTTTTCTCTAGGGAGTCAAAATAAAGTAAGTGACGGGAGTTTATGGCGATGTCAAAAAGGCTGATGCTCGCTCCGGGTAGGATGGCACGATGGCTTACAGATTTGGCACCAGAGCTTTTACTCTCTCCACTTACACCTTACGTCTTTTCTTGAATTTACACCAACACGAACTACGAATGCATCTCATTATTTGCTTTAAGCAACAATCCCTTTGTTTTTTTTTTTGGTGCAATCTATGAGAAAATATATACCTAATAGACGAATTGCCCTCTTCCAACATGTCTTTGCTGCGCGACCAAGTTTTGTCACGGTATCGCGAAGCCGCAGACACCATCGCCACATCACAGCATGCCAACCCCAACCCAGAAAACTCCCACGCTGATGCCGCTCAGGAACAATCACAATTAGAGAGCGTAGATCTAAAAGGACATGCGATGCAACAATTACTGCAGCGCCAAGCACGCTGTCTCGCCAAGCTCCATGAGGCCCTAGAGCAAGGGACTGATGCTGGAGTGGATGAAGATTTGCTGCAGACGAGGTTGGATGACCTTGCGTCGGTTTCTATGTCGATGTTTTATGCTTATCGATTCGACTTGCTGCCTCAGTATTGGAGGTGGATATATACGGATACCTTGATTCTCATGTCGCATTATGCTATTCTGCAGGCTGCTCGATGTGGTGCGTTGGATGAGCACGTTATGGACCGCGTGGTTGAGGATCTAGACAGAGCCCTCATCGTGGCCGGTGGTGCAGGCAAGTTTCTCGGTAAGCAGTGGATTGAAGGGACGCTGGACCTGCTCAGTCACTTTTGGGAGGAAGAAAAATCCACAGTCGCCGGCGAGCAGAGGCCGCATAAGCGCATCAAAAGAGAGCAAACGTTTTCTGATTGCGAGCCATTTGGCCGTCCCAGTCTCTCAGCAGACAGAACCTGTCCACGATATGAAGGTTGGACATTGGAGGGATTCGAAAAATATATGAACGAGGAGAGCCGGGGAAGACCGCTGCCCATTGTGTTCACAGACTTGATAAAGGATTGGCCTGCTTTTTCGGATGCCCCGTGGAACAGTCCCGATTATCTCCTCTCCAAGACATTTGGCGGGAGGAGACTCGTACCCATTGAGATTGGGCGAAGCTATGTCGACCAGGGATGGAGCCAGGAACTCGTGCAGTTTAGAGACTTCCTGACGAGATACATCGACCCCGGCATCCTACCGCATCATGCTGGCGATGACATAGAACCAATACCCCAAAAGGAGGGCAAACGGACACCACAGGATATAGGCTATCTCGCACAGCACAACCTCTTCGGGCAGATCCCCGCCCTGCGCAACGACATCCAGGTGCCGGACTTTTGCTGGGCTGACGTCCCGCCGCATCCTACGACCCGGGCCAAGGACCAGGCGCCCGTGGACATTCCGCAGCTGAACGCGTGGTTTGGCCCTGCGAGGACCATAACTCCGCTTCACACGGACGGGTATCATAATTTGCTGTGTCAGGTAGTTGGGACGAAGTATGTGAGGCTGTATGCTCCTGAGGATACGGGGCGGTTGAGGCCTAGGGGGGTTGAGCTTGGTGTTGATATGAGCAACACGAGTGAGTTGGATGTTGGCGTTTTGGAAGGCTGGGACAAGGCTGTTGATAGTGGTGATTGTGATGATGGAGAGGATGAAGAAGAGAGCAGAAGGAAAGAAGAGCTGGCAGATGTCCCCTATTGGGAATGTATATTGCGGCCGGGAGACACGCTGGTCATTCCGATAGGGTGGTGGCATTACGTACGCAGCCTGAGTATCAGCTTCAGTGTGAGTTTTTGGTGGAATTAGAGTTTAGCCTTTGACGATTGTCGTGAGGCGTATTCGTGGTGGATCTAGATAGCCGAGGTGCTATTTATATATGTGGTGACGAATGAAAGGGAATAAATCTTTCATTTGACGTGTAGTTCAGATCAGCTAACGAGTGAATCAAGTTTGGAGAAAAGAATTATATACATCTGGAGAGATTGCGGAATTATCCCTCGGCCAGAGGAAGAGAAGATGCGAATCAAATGTATGGAAAGGTGTTTTTGTACGGCCATACCCCATGGGACCCGAAGACCGGAAATCCCTGGCTTTCTTATTGCCTTGATCGATGAACTTCAGTTGGGCTAGATCTTAGAGGAGCTCCGAGTTCTTGACGGAACCGGCGTACTTGGCCTAGTTTGGCGTCATATCTGAAGGCTTGGCTTGTTCCTTCTGGGCCTCGTCATCTTAAAGGAGTCCTTCTCTGACTTCAAAGTACCTACTTGGAGTCATCAAGGTGGCAGAAGTGGCAGAAGTGGCAAAAACGGCAGAAGTTAGATAAGAGTAACGCAAACTTAAGCTGTTCTAGAACAACTCTTCTGATTCCCTCAGGTTCCCAGAAAAAAAAGGCGGATTGAGAGGTATAAATACTAGCATCTGCCTAGCATCTGCCCACATGGTCTGACCCAAAATATTTATCGGCTCTCAACCGATCAGAACAAGGTAGAAGATTCCTTCTGTCCCAGGCCTATCGTTATCAAAAATGTCAGGCCAATGACGAAACTACACTAGAAACAACCTTTCCAGCTGAGGGTTTTTATATGTCCCCCACGGAAAGCTATCAGTGATGGGACGAGGCCATGATAAAAACCACATTATAATAACAAGGGCAGCCTACTCGGCGCAGCCAATGGCTGAGGAGGCATGTCCTTGAAGATACCTTGGAGTTACCACAGGGAATCAGGCCAATGATGAGACTATACCGGAAAGTTCTCTCTCCAGCTAGAGGACATACTATTTGTCATCAAGCAGAGGCTTTTCGGTGGTACGAAAGTCTGAGGCCATATCATAAAAGTTGCAAGGTCAACTTGCCCAGTGCTCTATACACTGAGCGAGTGTGTCCTTCGTTACCACGGGATGCGCCACGCCAATGATGAGAACATATCAAAGAGGGCTCTCTAGCTGGATGACATGCTATTTGTCGCCAAAGAAGCCTTTTCCTGATAAGAAAACTGAGGCCACATCAGGGGACTGCTCTGTGACGCAGAGCTACGGGATTTCAATGTTATGCGGTGTACCCTGCTTTGGATATGCAAGCTCTCTCCTTGCTCTAGGAAGAATGTTTCTAAATTTGCTTTGCACATCTCAACGAGGACGAATTCTATTTGTTTGTAGCATTACTTTCACTGACAGTCTCTTTATAGTGCTACATACCTTTTCCACAATACACATCTATCGTGTTTACTAGAGATCAAAGTGACGTCTCACCAAAGAGGCCAATGGGCGTCCAAGGCAAAATGTGAGAGCTTCTTTCCTTGCATCATGCATCATACCATGAGCTGCACTAAGCTGAGATGATCCTTTATTATATGCAAGGGACAGAGAATAAGAGTTCAAATATCATTATTGCTCCATAGAGCTGACTGAGGTCATCCACAACAGACCGCTTGATATGTACTCCCTTTGATTCATCCCACTGCCATGTGCTCCATTCCATATACCGCGCATCTGTTGTGTTATACGGGTAAATAAAACGTCCGATCGGGCATTTGGTTAGATTACCCACCTCCGTTGTGAATCTCTCAGCTGACATATCCATACAGGATGCATATTGTCATTGACGGAGAAGCTTTTCCCCTTTGCGCTTAAGCCCTGTTAATTGGTAATCTGCAAAGTTCATGCCTCGCCCTCAAATAAACAAACAGTGATAACAGTAGCAGCGAAAGATTTTTAATTGTGTCACTGGCTATATTACTTCTACATATTTGGATACCATCGCATTTACTGAGAAACTCGCCAATGCTCAACAGGTCAGAAAGATTTTGTCGCCATAGAAACTGACACTATCAAGATGGCACTACCACACGATTCGGTCCTCAATTTTGCCGTTTATTACTCACCCAATTTAGCTACACTTTGCTCAACACAACTTTCACGTGAGACCCCCTTCCACCATCCACTCCCCCATGAATATCCCTTTGCCCTGTGTGTTCATCCAGCTCGTACGTGATAATCAATCTTGAAGCCAAGTGGCTGAAAGATGGGTGACGCAGATGCAAATCGCTGGCACTGGCGAGTGTGGTTGACTGTGGACGGTGTCAGTAGCCGATGATGATCTTGGCAGCGAGGAGGATGGAGACTTACTAAGTTGTTCTATCTCGAGTTGCGCTGGAGCTGAGGCTATCGAGGCTATCGATGTTCCTAGAAGAAATTGTAGGGAGGTCAGCCAAAGGCTGAGTGGGTGTGATCACTGAGTACAGGGATAGTGCGTCTCAACATGAGTATCAGAAGTTGCCGTATCGTCATCATTGTGATGACACACCCACGTTTCACAAACAGGCCAATGATGAGACTACACCAGAGGCTTTTGGCTGGAGTGATATATGTCGTTCAAGCAAGGCCTTTGGCGGTGGGAGCTGAGGCCTTACCAGAGAACCGCTCTGTTGGATCGACCGACTTGTTGGAAACGAAAGAAGACCAATGAGAATATAAGACGAGTGGTTTGAAGAAGAAGAGTGGAGTGAAGGAAATGAAGAGTAAAGGCGAGCAATGAGATGCGGAGAAAAAGTGAAGTCGACGGCAATGCTACGAGGATGGACGAGATCGAAGGGCTGAATAAGCATGAATGAGAAAAAACATAGTGCTAGAGAAAGGGAATCGTGGAGTGGAGGCAGAGAATTGAGAAGAGAAGAGAAGAGAGGAAGAGGTTTTATACGACATGGTTGCTACGCAGCTTCTACGAATTATTCTGGCTTTGGTAAGAACGATAACGATGAAGCAATCTTGGGAAAGACAAAGGTGGATGTTTTGTTGTTTTGTGTCCTGAATGGGTAGTTGGACCCTTCTCTGCCGCAGAGAGGAGGCAAGTTGTACTGCCATGTAGAAGGCATGGTTTGGCAAGATACCTAGGCAGGTATGTAGACCGATCTGCACATTGACATGGTCTAGAAATCAACTTCCAGCAAGTGCTCTCCTACATGAGCATCGGCAGTTATACTACTGCAATGTTTCACGTTAAATGACGATCGGTTTTGCGTTAGAATTATTGTAGAAAAAATCAGTCATCTAGTGTTGGGTCGTGTGCGAAGAGCCTTGTTTTAGTTGTAAATTTCATGAGAGGCTTGGAGAGTATGGGCGTTGATGCCTCATCATCAATCACTTGTTTATCCGACTGCAAAGAAAGTCATGGTAAAAAGGAGTGTGTTAGTGAGAGGCAAAATCGTGAATTTGAAATCAAAACTACGCTGGCATACGCTTTGCCCTACCTACGAGAAACAGACAGACAGACAGACCATGCGCAAAGGCGCAACGCAGCTCGCTAGTACGATCTACCAGTGAGACATGGACAAAAATGAGAGACTGGATACATAATCAACAAGCATCGCCGCTTCACCCCTGAGACGAGCGAGCATCCTCCACGCTCTCAGCCGATACTTGCGCTCCGCGCCGAGCCTTGGCTCCAGCCTTCAACGTCTCCCACTTCTCACGGTACTTCTCCAGCGTCTTTTGCTGCTTACGATTGTCCTTCTCAAGGCGTTCCATGTGCTTCGTCATTGCGGCAATTTGTTCCTCCAGCTCGTGATTCTTCCGTATCAACTCATCGTCATTCACTCTCCCCCCGGAATGCTGCGACCCAGCAGGCATGATGCGATAGCTTTCAGCAAGAGCAAGAGCAGAGCTCTGGGCGCTGGCTTCGAACGTGTGGAGGCGCTTCGAGAGTTTGTCAAGCATGTCCTTTAGCGATTTGTTTTCCAGGCTGAGTTCCTCGATGGTGTTGAAGAGTTCCTTTTCAGTGTGGCTACGGGCAATACGTCGTCTGGGGTTTATAGAACCAGGGGCTTCACGGGCGTCCACAAAGTCATCGTCATCTTCATCGTGAGGCAAGATATCGCCATGGATCGAAGCTTCCAGCCGGCGCTTTTCTTTTTCAGCGTAGCTCAGAATGTTGGCATAGGACATGGTATGACCGGTAGAGGGAACAACGTAGAACGAATCAGCAGCAGTATGGCCATCTCGGACGAGAGCTCGCATGGTGGCCTTTGAGTAAATCTTGGAAAGATCCGGTTCGACGCTAGAAGATGGGGAGACACGGGCACGAGACGGCTTGGTAGGGGACAGATTGACAGTAGGGGGGAGCACGGCAGATTCAGTGGGAAGGGCAGGTTCCTCTTGGATGAGCGGCAGACCAGCGAAAGCGAGGGGAGCAGAGATTTTGTTGATCAGACTCCCGAAAGTATTGTAGAAGCGGGCGTAGCCACCATCGTCCCTTGCGGGAGAGCCAGGCTCGACCTTGGGAGACGCGCTGCCCTTGGCCGCAACGCCGTCTTGCTTGGACGCAGCAGTTACAGGCGGGACCCAAGTAGGGCGGCCGGTTTGGCGGTCCATGATGTTCTGCATCTTGGCCTTGGAGGCATCGCGTTTCGCTTGGGGGTCGACATTGCCGGGTGCCTGGTCGTTGGACACGCTGGGGCTGAGCGGCTGGGTGCGGTCCTTGGAGCGGATGCCTCTGGCGGAAGCGAGGTTGCTGGCGATGGACGACGACATTTCGCGGCCCATGTAGCGGCGCTGGGCCAGGCCGGGCGGCTGAGCGCCTTTGGCGGCCGCGGCCTGGAGCGAATCTCGCGTAGCGTCCAGGCCGAGGGCATCGCCATCAGCCTTCTCGGAGTGCGTCTTCTCCGAAAGCTCTCCGTCTCGGGCGTGCGGCATCTGCTCCGGCGGCAGCTTGAGGATCTCGGCCAGCTTCCGGTGGTGCTCCTCGAGCAGCTTCAAAGTCCGGAGCGCCTCGACGCTGGAGGTCGCCTTTGCGGCATTGGCAAACTCGCCGGCGGCCAGGGTGTGCTCGCTGATGGCCACGGTGGTATCAGAGGATGAAGACTGGCGAGTAGCGACGGCGGCAGCGCGCGCGTGGTCGTGCGCCTTTATGAGCGGCGACGACTCCATGGTTGCGAGTATCACGTTTTGAATCTACCGACAAGATCTGGTTCTCTGCCCCGCGGGAGAAGCGAGAGAGACGATGCAGCGTGTCGTTTGACGATGCAGGAAATTGCCAGTTTCGGCCGTCTTTGGAGCATCAGATGAGTTGAGTTGCGCAAGTGTGCGCGTAAGTGTGTATAATCGGTGCGGGCACTTATTAGCGTCCCGCTCCATGACGGCATGTGGACGCGATTGACATTGGATAAACAGGAGGCTGCAGCCGGGAGTGGGTGGCGAAGGGGGTATTTGGGAGGTACTGGCTGGGTTTGGCGCTTGGGACAAACCGGCGAAAGTGTCTGGCTGAGCTTTGGAGGCGCATCGGTTAGCTGCTGGAGCAGTTGGAGCAATGCTAAACGAAACAACTTGAACCAGCTACCTAGCTGCTGCAACGTTTGTCCTGGGCTGTTTGCATGTTTGCACGTGCTGACATCATTGTACAAATATGCGAAGCAGATACTCAACAATCGTTCAAGTTGTTAATAGCACTGACAAGCAGCAACAACTGCCAACATCATCCAGTACGGAGCATCGGCCTATTGCAGCTCCCGTATCGTCGTCACTCACGGCGTCCATCGCATGAACTGGCTTCTTCCAGCACACTAAAAACGAGCCCCCCACCTTCAATTCTCCTCCTCCGGGGGTGCCTCGTCACACAATCTCGACAACGCTTCCCTTGTCTGTTTCGCCAGGGGCCATTTCTCGCATCTCTAGAACCTCCGTGCCATCGGCCCCGATCAAACGGCCCTTGCTAATTGCGCAGCCTCGCTTGGCCGACTCAAACGGGGCTGTTAGTGCACAGCACGGAGTTGATTTCAGGAGTCGCAAGGACAGGAGATGCGACTTGCCTATCCTATTTATATAAGAATAGCATGCTAGAAGCGGTCGCGCGACCAGAGAGAGAAACGAGCGCCTATCAAATCTAAACCTATTTCTCCTAGTTTTCCGGTGATATAAGAGAGCGTCGACGGCGAAGCGGGGACTTCAGCTCATTCATAACTTTCTTTGATTTCACTTTGCAGTTTCATCTTTCATCTTATTTTACGATTCATCTTTCTTTTCTTCTTCTTCTTCTTCTTCTTCTTCTTTGCCTTCTAAAAAGGCGATTCTCTTTTCCACTCCCTTGCGATCCACGGCCTCTGATTGATCGATTCCCGCGTGTCACTGTTTCACTCGGCTAGCATTAGCGGCCTGCAGCGAGAATGGAGAGCAGCAGCAATGGCGGAGGAACTGGAGGAGGCGGAGGATTGGCCAAGCTGCTGGCCAAGCGCAGACGACGAGTAAAGACGGGAGGCCTGGAATCGGACGCTTCAGGTCGCGAAGACGGTGACGATGCGGCATCCATCAACGCCGCCGACGACGACGACAACGACGATCGCAGCTTTGGGTCCTACGAGTCGGGAGGCGCCGATGCCGACGCAGAGTCTGACCGGTAAGTCGTGAATTTGCTCTGCATAACCAGCTTTTGTCTTTGTGGCGTGTCTGCACATTCTTGTGTTTCCTATCAAGTTGCAGTCTTGATTCCTACTTTGTCGTCTCGCCAGTGGCGGAATGACAAGCAGCAGCAGCGCAAAGTAGCCTTGTATGCTGTAACACCGACTCCTCCCTGCGTCTTTCCCTGCAAAGCGTCACTGCCCAAGCGCCATTCTCTCAACGCCACACAGCGCAGCTTTGGGCCTCTGTCTCTTCTTTTCATCGTTACTCCATTGATCGTCTCTCTCTCCCTTCTCGCGCGCACCACATATTTTTTTTCCCATCTTGTTTGGCTCGTATTCGCATTTTACCTGCTAGCTCCAGCCCACGCATGCGATTCAGCCCCCTCTCTACAGCACTTGTCTTCATTCAAAGGCGTCGCATTGAGCTCTGACACCGAATCAGAAGCAGCTCTCGCCCCCCACTATCTCGCTCGGCCACGACATCCCTCACGTCGCATGCTGGCCACCTGGCAGCGTCTTCTCCCGTCGTACAAGTGACCGACTTCGACCCTCCGAGCGAACGCGAACGACGGCCGTCTCTCTTGTCTAGGCGCCTCCGCCGTGGATCTTCCAAATCCAGGAGCTCGTCTCCCAATGCGTCCAAGGAGCGCCTAAGCGAGATAGCGCCACTGCCCGAACCGCCTGCCGCGGCCAAGACGACTTCATCCCCTGAAAAGCATTCAATCATCCCGCCCGCGAGGATCTCGACATCGCCTGCGCGGCCTTCGACAAGCGACGATCAATTTGGCCCCGTCATTGTAAACACCCCTCCGACGCCGGTCGAGCGAACAAGTCCCTTCGCCTTGCACCAGGAGAGGAAGCTGCCGCCTGTCATTGCAGAGCCTGCCTCGAATGGGGACCGCCCGTCTACTGCTTCTTCCTCTTCCTCTTCCCACGCCGTAAGCGCGCATCGAAGAACGAAATCGGGATCTGCGAGCATAGGGCCCAGCAAACTGTCCAACATCACCCTTGCGCCACTTTCACCTACCCCTGAAGGCAGCGAAGTCCAGACGCCGAGCTCAGCAGGATTCTTCTCTTCCATGTTCTCGGTTGCCCAAAACGCTGCGAGTAGTATTAGTAGCAATATCCAGGGCGGCAGCATTGGGATTGGAGGAAACAAGAGTCGGACGAATCTGGCGTCTAAGCCACAATCATCCCCTGCACCAGAATCCGACCAAGTCGAACCCCCACCACCCGAGCCGCAGTCGAGCGACGTAATGGATAAAAAGGAGTCGGCAATCAAGACAATTGGAACCGGCGAACTTAGTTTGAGTCAACTTGGCATTGTAGAGCCATCAGCAGCCATGGCGGCCCCCGATATATCTCGATTTCCAGACCTTAACGATACACGAACGCGATCAGAATCGGCACCAGCTGACAGTCAAAGCAGGGCCGGAGATGATGCACTCGATGGAACAACCAGTAGGCCCAGGTCGCTGTACGAAGCAGCGGATGGAGAGCAAGGAGCTTCGCAAACTACCCAGGGCGATAGTGGTAGCATAAAAAGCGACACTCAGAGAAAGCGAGGAAGTTCTACGGCTACGACCAACACAGTTGCGCCAGCAGCTCCGGGGGGCACTGCTCCCAAGCTCACGGGGTTTGCCATTGCTAGTAAAAAGAGGAACCGCGACTTCCATACCCTGTTCAAGAGCGTGCCAGATGACGATTACCTTATTGAGGACTACAGCTGTGCGCTACAGCGAGAGATTCTCGCGCACGGTCGATTATATGTATCAGAGGGCCATCTCTGCTTTAGCAGCAACATTCTTGGCTGGACGACGACTCTGGTAATGAGCTTTGACGAGATAGTTTCCGTGGAGAAGAGAAGCACTGCCTTGGTCTTCAAAAACGGACTGATGATATCGACTTTGCACGCCAAGCACATCTTTGCCAGTTTCACTAGCAGAGACGCTACTTACGATCTGATTGTCAACATCTGGAAGCTCGGCCATCCGACATTGACTAGCACGCTCAACGGAGTTCGGCTCGAAGGCACTGGTGGCGACAAGACCGAGAAGCTTGATGTCGAGTCTGGAAACTTGGAGCCCGAGACTCCAGCTGGATCCGACTCTGAAGAAGGCAGCGACGACGACGACGACGATTTCTACGATGAAGAAGAGAGCGACCATGCCCCAGAAGCCCAGGCCGCGGATGCTGGCGGTGCCGGCGGAGACACTGCCAAAGCAAATAGGAAGATATCTGGCGCTCCCGCTCCCAGCGCGGCCGTACTTGACGCAGCTGCTGATGGGCAATCTCCAGCAGCCGGGGCCGGAACGTTCCCCGGCCCGGCAATCCACGCTCCAACTGATTGCGGTGACGGCGAGACACACTACGACAAATTCTTGGCCGACGAAACTATTCCAGCTCCGATGGGCAGGGTATTCTCGATGCTCTTTGGCGAGGCTTCTGCAGAGTGGATGGGCAAATGGATTACAGAGAACCAAAAGTGCTTTGACCTGCAAATGGAGGATAAGAAGGGCATGAGCCCCGACAGCCGCACTCGAGCGTTCACTTACATCAAGCCTCTGTATGCTCCGATTGGGCCGAAGCAGACAAAGTGCATTGTCACCGAAACCGTGGACAACATTGACTACGAAAAGGCCGTCAATGTGAGTGTAGTGACGCAAAACCCAGACGTTCCCAACGGCAACATCTTCAAGGTCAAGACCAAGTACTGTCTCTCCTGGGGTGAGAACAATGGCACTCGGGTGCAAGTCAACTGCACTACAGAATGGAGTGGCAAGAGTTGGCTGAAAGGTGCGTGAATGCTTTGATTACTATTTCTTTAAACCCCGTACACAGCTTCTGCCTTCAATTGACTGGGTAGCTATTATTACTGCCTACTGACATGCTACTCTGCAGGCACCATTGAAAAGAACGTCAACGAGGGTCAGGCCCAGTATTGCAAGGACCTGTTTGCTGCCTTGAAGGCAGCAGTTTCTACCCGACCGCGAGCTTCTACTAATGGAAACGGGGCGCCAAAGTCGAAAAAGAAGGGCAAGAAGAGCAAGGCCCTTCAATCATCCACGGAATCCATCAACCCAGGCGCGCGCGCCAAGCAGGAAGAGGCAAACTGGGGCTTGTTCGAGCCGGTCCGCGGAATTTTTGAACCCGTTGTCGATATTCTCAAGCCTATCCTCACGGGCAACATTATGTATGGGCTCCTGGTGGGCTTGCTGGTTACGACGTGGTTCGGATTTGGCTTCACGCCGAACAACAGAAGCCCCGCACCGCTGGGGCCAGATCCTTCCATGAGCAGCGCGTATCGCCTTGCGGCTTACGACGAGATGTGGCGCAGAGAGGATAGTGAACTTTGGGGGTGGCTAGAAGAGCGCGTAAGCCTGGAGCGCCTTTCGGTGGAAAGGACAAACGCGCGCAAGCGAGAAGCAGATCCGAGGACATTGCAGGAGAGGGTGAGAGAGGAGCGGATGGACGAGCGGGAAATCCAAGAGGCCATCCGAGTTACAGAGGACAAGCTCAAAGTATTGAGAGAAGTCATGGCGAAAAGCAAGCTGCTGTAGCTTAACCAACAACAAGCAAGCAAGCAAGCAAGCAAGCAAGCAAGCGAACCTACTTTGTAAAGAAGGACGCACTTGTCAGTTTCATTCTCTCTTTTTTCTCTTCTCTTTGTCAGGTCACACATACACTCACACCACACACATTACGGCATCATATTACATGTTATAGCCCTCTTTTTTGTCAAAGTATTTTTCCTTTACGTACATATAGATTACGGAGTATGGCGGCGGGGTCGAGAGGGAGAAATTCCCCCACTGTGTTGGGATATCACAACTTGTTTGCCATGAGGGGTTTTGGGTATTTTTTTTCCTATTATTATCATTGTCATCATTGTGTCACAGCGAGTTGTTGAATTCACTACATGCCTTCCTTGTATGCCTAAAAAAAGCCTAAAAAAAGCTCTGTCAACTATTGCAAAAGACACTTCTAAAAGAGAATTGATCACTACATGGTTCTTCTACTAGTTCTAAAACGATGTTATCACAAGAAACGAAAATGTCAAGGCGACATGTCGCCACTGCTGACACGCGAGATGAATCGAGTAAAGTAGCCGGGACTGCTCGAAATCGACCACCTGCAGAAGGATCTCGCTGCAAGAGGCATCCAATCCGGCGTAGTGGTGGTGGTTTACTTGCCGAAAACTGACTGGATAGCTCAAAAAATAGTCCAAGCCTAGGAATTGCTCTGTTATGGCATGCATGTAACTGAGACAGGCATGGTTCGGCGTCTTACGGAACCGAGCTGAGACTAGGGAGGGCGAGTCAGCCTTGTAGGGCCGTGTAAGTTGCCTTGAAGTGGCCACTGGAGGACCGTGGAGCGCGATTAGGATTATTTATCCCTGGCGCCAAACAAACAGCCGCACGAGCAACGGTAGGGTTTATTTTTTTAATTCTCTCTTCGCGGCATGTGGCTTGCTTGGCCTATGGAGAATGCTTGCATGTAGTTTATCACGCTCGCCACTCACGAAGCAGTAGTACTACGATTACCTAGTACATGCTACGATTAGGTAGGACCTGTTAGGGGGGGTTGAGGACGCCTTGAGTGGTGCGAGGGGACGCGAGAAGGATTTATTGTTGTGTGTTTCGGTGGTACCGGGCCAGGAAC
Organism: Trichoderma gamsii; assembly: GCF_001481775.2. Lineage (NCBI taxonomy): Eukaryota > Fungi > Ascomycota > Sordariomycetes > Hypocreales > Hypocreaceae > Trichoderma > Trichoderma gamsii. The sequence goes on along the minus strand of NW_020171388.1, from coordinate 7,654 downwards.
GAGGGCGAGAAGGTGGGTGTGCCGGAACAAGCTTTTCTTCTTGTTGTCTTTTGCTGTTGGACGGTAGTTGAGAGGGGGGGAAGAGGAGAGGAGAGGAGAAGAGAAGAGAAAGCCCAAGAATTCAGCATCGTTGGGCGGCACTTTTCCAGGATTACAATACAGGTGCATGTTGCTGTCTGGAATAGGCAATAGGCCAATACTAGCTTGTCCCTGCGGCAATCAACAGCAAAATCATCCAATGCTTCCCCCACTTAGAAGAGTTGACGTGGCTTCACCACATGGATGCCAACAAAATGCTACGCCAAAGCATGTAATACCTATGCATGTGTAGGGAGCACGATGCATTCGTTTTGTGCCTACATGTACGATTTGTATGACTTGGGCAGAGATGATAAGGGGCGCCGGGCGTCGATATCAGCTGCCGAAGAGCGGTCACGGCTTCAGGTCAGGTTTTGGCGGTGGCCGGCCAGAAGGTCAATGCAATGGGCGAGAGGGAGTGGGGAGCTGGGAGCCGGAAGAGGCTCTTAAAATGGGTCCAGTCTCTTGAGAGAGTTGCTTCTCTCGTGGAAGATGATGGGGAGAATGAATCCCCTGCACGGAGAAAAAAAAATAGAGGCAGGGCAGAGAGGGAGATCGTGATCGAACCTGAGACGAACCACGAACGAAAACGGGCTGAGAAAAAAAGACAAGAGGAAGCCAATTACAAACGTCATTGTTGACGATTATTCCTGCTTTTCCCTTGCCTTGGTTCATCATTCATCATGGTCAGATACTAGCGCCGCTCTGCGCCTCAGCTTTATCTCTGTTTTGTGCCTGGATGTGGCGCAGTAGCGTCGGTTAGCCTAGGCCCAGATGGTGCTCACGGGATTGCCCTTTTGGCGTCGCGATCTGATGGCACTACCGCTGCTAGCAGTGTTGAGCGTCGATTAGCAGCTTATGGCGCTGCGTCTTGTTTTGGTGCTGCTCACCTACACACTCACACAAGAGACATACGAGCCCGTTACTGGCAATACCTACCTAGGCTGGCACTAACCAGACTGATGGCGCAAAAGACGCCTCGCGGGCTCCCTCATCTCAGCATCGCGGTACTCCGAGGCCAGCAGACGCCCGTGATGCCGGCTGACTACAGTACAGCGCAGTTCCGTTACACCATGTCTTCGTAGCGGCTACTGGAAACCAACAGAGGTCCACGGGTACCAGGTAGGCCTCTTTAACGCATAATGCTCAGCGTGCTCCAGCCACAGTCTGGGGGGCCGCCGATTTTGGGGAGCACTGGCGCAGGGATCAGCCTGGCAGACCACCGCGAATAGGCCCATTCTGCCCATTGGGGGGCACGAGGGATTCTCCCCCCCCTCCATGCCCTCTCGCTGTCGCCTCGCCCAGAGGGCCAACTGCAAGAATCGAGCCAGACGCTGCATCAGCCGCGGTCACACACCAGAAAAGGGATACCCCTGCCCCGAGTCCTACTTTAGTCGCCCGGCAAAGTCCTAGACATCTTCGTCTCATTCGCTGCCGTAGGACAGCCTCCAAGGCTCCAGCCCAGCTCAACACGCCTATTGCGATTAGACAAGGAAACAAAAACACCATGGACGGTGCCTGAAGGTGGTCGTTCCTTTTACTCTGACTTTCTTACATTTTTTTGCCACAGTTTTCTTTTTTTGTTTTGTCTTGTTCCTGCTTTCCCCTTACCAGAGAATAGCATCTCCACACACAACGAAGGGGGCCTTGTTTTGGTGACCTCTTTTTTTCACTTTTGCCCCATAACCATACCTACGACGAAAGAACCTGGTCCAGGGCATAGGCCTTTCAGACCGCCATGGAAAACAAGAAGGTCGACGACCCTGGCGTCGCCGGCGCCTTAGCCCTACGGCGTCTGGTCCGTAGCCCAACCGGCGGTCGTTTGGGTCCAAGGCGGACGTCGACAATTGCTTCCCGCAGCAGCTGTTCAGCATCCTCAGTGACTTCGTCCGTCGACGACGAGATGCCGACTTCGTGTGTGTAAGTGAAGAGTGCTCCTGCGTCATGAGGAGAATACATCTTTTTTTACATATTGGCTATTTTTTTTTCCTGTATTTCTCTTTTTCATGACTCCCTATTTCCCCCCTTACTTCCCCATGGTGTTATATGCTGACAGTCGCTGTGAAGCTCACGCAATACTTCGGGCGACGAGTGTGCCTTGCACAGATTCATTGTATGGGCGGCCGTCAAACGCAATGCCTGCCAGAAGATGACCCCAGAGGAGCGGCGGGAGTGCCCGCTGCTTCGTTGCCGGAAGAGATTCCCCAACCATGAGCTGATGCTCCAACACCTTTATTCATGCGACCACCTCGCCGGGGGGGAGTACTGGTGCTACGACTGCGAGAAGCCCGAGCAGCTCAGCGATGTCAAGTGCAGACGCTGTCTGGGGCACCCGTCCAAGAGGAGGAAGATTGTGACCATGGCAAAGAGCTTCTTCAGCTCGTTGGGCCACAAGCCAAAGTCTCAGGGCCTTGCTCTGGCCGCCTCCATGGGGATAGGCACAGGCACAGGCACAGTGGCCAGCAGCGGCGGCAGCAGTGGGGGCGAGGACGAGCAAGAGCCTCCGAGCTACGAGTCCGTCTTCACGCCCGCTACGCCTATGCCTCTGCCTCCGCAGGCCGAGCTCTTCTCGACCGAGATACATGAGATCGGTTCGAGCGAGGTGCTGCTCCCCACTATCCCGGAGTGTGAGACCGAGACAGAGGCTATACCCGCCCCTGGGATGGTCCCCTGTCTCCCCCCATCCACATTCCCCATCTCACCACCAGGCTCCCACCCGGGAGCCGTACCGCTGCCGTCGACTATGGAAGCAGATTTCATAAATTGGAGGCCGTCACCACCATCTCCCCCAACTGTGGCGCCACAAAGCCTCATGAAGCCCATGAATGCAAGGTTGGTTGATCGTCCAACACTGCAGGTCAACACACACCTGGACCAGTTTCGAGGTCCTCAGGCCAGCCGTCGAAGCAAGGTGCTGGCCCCGAGCTCTTCTGTCCGGTCGACCGCCAGCACAGACAGCACCGATAGCACCAATAGCACCGCCAGCTATAACATCTCGCCCATGTCGGGCTGGTCCAGTGGATGGACAAAGACATCCGGCTTCGAGTCAGCCTTGACGTCACCTGACGACCTCATTAGTCCTCAGAGCCTCCTGCCCTCGGGTCCCTTTACTACTTCTACTACTAATACCATCTCGACAAGACCTATTCCCTTTAGCAACTCAGAGTTTGAAAACATGGTTGCCAACTCGTGTCCGTCAGAGCTTCCTGCCGACATTCCCATGTTTGATGACATTCCCACCACCATGGATCCTCAAAAGACTCAAGCTCACATGAGCCTGGACCAATCTGCCTTTTCATTCAACACCGATATACCATTCCAAATGCCGATTGGACCTCCGTTACCCTCAACCAACTCCATCAACCTTGCCCCAACATCACAACTATCACCACCCCCACCGCCGTCGTCACAACAACAGACTTCTGAGCCAGCTCTGCTACACAATACCTCCTCTTCTGGCCTTCCAACTATTAGGTACTCGCAGTCTCTCGCCAGCTCAGTCCAAGACGCACTACGGATGCACATTGCCGACTCTAGGAACAAACTCGAGACTATCAACCAGAATGCTCTGGTGAAGAAGCTATGTCAGATGTCTCTCTCCTCTGTCGCGGCAGCCGGTCTGGAAACAATGGCAGACGTCATAGAAGGCCGCCAAAATGCAACACCTCTGGATCTCTTATGCTTTGTCCACATCGTCTTCTCTCTGTCTCTGGTGATCCATGAACACGACGCCTCAAAACATGCTGCCGCTCTCTTCAAGCAGGCACTTTTGTATAGCAGCTGGTTCTCAGAACCTGAGCGGACATTGTTTATTGAAGTCGTCATCACCCTTTGGGAGCACAGTGAAGTAGACAACGCCGAGATCATCCAACTATTGCAATCAAGCCCACCCATCCCGGACTCAAAGGGCAAGCAACCGGAATATTCTCTGCATGGATTAAGGTCTGATCCGTTGGTATTGCTCGCGGCATATTTTTTGGATGGTACGCTCACTTGACCTTGTTGACATTGTCACTCTCTAATTCTTCTGACTTCTACTTGGGAGGCTAACCCTTGAAAACTGTAGAGCTCGAGTACGAAACGCTACGTGAACGCAGCTATAGAACACAGCCCTCTGAACTTGCCGACCAGCACTACAAGGACAGCCTTGCAGCGAGTGCCGATTCTCCGTTTGCCATTGCCGCTAGATTCATGATTGAAAATATCTTTTCTCATGAATATTCTCATTTCCCAGGATCTGAACTTGGCATGGATCAACTTATTGGCCAGGTCAACTCTGGTGGAGTGGGAACCGTGCGGCGGCTGGAGCTGGAGCTGATGCAAGCCGGGAAGGTAAGAAAAAAAGGGCCACTTTTTATTTCCAAAAAAAGCACACATGTATACATGGGGGGGGCTAACATGAGATGCAAACATCTAGACCTATCTCCCGTCCGATGTGTACTTTGACGAGTTCATCGAAGTGATTCGACAGAATACCGATCAGCTATACGCGCAAAGACCATTTTCCTGCTCTCGGTCAACTTATCATCGATGCGGCATCCAACTCATGAAATCGCTTATTAGTGAGCCTGGCAGAAACTCTGAAGTTGTGCCTGTTCGGACAGGGGTAGAAGCATCCGGCCTTTCCACGGAAGCACTCGATACCATCATGTACGGCTTCGATTTTGAGTCCATGGTGAATTTCAACCCAGAGGTCGATGTTGATATGCCTGAGTCGGCGTCTGCGGCTGGGGCCCCACTCATGGGCGCGGCAGAGTGGACGTCGGAGCCAACGGTCGAGTCAGCAGCGTTTGCAGCTACGCCTGCAGCGCCTCTGGGCATGGAAGATCCGCTGATATCGCCGAATGCCCCAGCAACAGAGCCGCCTTCAGCGACAGCAACAGCAGCAGCAGCAGCAGCAGCAACGGCAACGGCAAAGGTCGAGTCTGACAGCTGCTGCGAGATATGCGGCTACCGGCCCAAGGGCGATCCTAGGTGGTTTGTGGGCAGCATGGCCAAGCATATGAAGACGATACACAGCGAGAACCCGCAGATATTCCGATGCCCGTATCCCGGCTGCACGAGCCAGTACAGCAAACGCGCGGATAACCTACGACAGCACCAGATCGAAAAGGGACACTTTGTCGATGGCGAGGGGAACCAGGGCAAGCGGCCGCGTAAGAGGAAACGTCCGTCGGACGGTGGTGGTGATTGATGATCCATACTTGTATACGCCTGTATATGTGTGATCTCTACCGCTGTCATCGCCCTGCTCCTTGTCTTGTTTTGCTTTGATCTCCCTTTTTTTTTGTCTTTATAGATGGATGTTTCATACCCTCTCAGCCGGCGGTTTTTTTTTTCCCTTTTCCTTTTCCTTTTCCTTTTTTTTTTTTTTTTTTTTTTTTTTTTGCATGGGTCATTTAAATAATGTTTAGACATGCCATAAGCGAGCGAGAAACAGGCGAGGCGCATTTTGGAAACTTTTTTGACCACGATGAGATTGGTATGATGATTTGATATACACTGAGAGAGTACAGTAGTAGTCCAATATTTACGGGGCGGCAATTGGGCTGCATGCATTCAGACAGCAGAAGATGATTTGCACAGCGTTGGGTAGACATTGGGCATGACCCAGCGGCAAGGGATGGAGGTGACGTATGAGTTGCTGTCGAGAGAAATGAAATTCATACCTCGTCCGTTATACATGCGCCTGTTTTTTTTATTTATCTTTTTCTCGTCTTGCTTTTCATATTGTCTTACGTTTCGTTCTTTTTTCTCTTTCTGGATTTCATCTTTTCATTCTGTTTGCACCTACGCCATTCACCACTTTTATCGCTGATTTATTACAAACGAAACGTTGTCAAGGTGAGAGATGCTGCAGCAAACAATGCAAACAAAGTGACGGCAGTGGCTGTGCCCGTACATGGTCTGGATGCTGACGGGCCGTGTGGCCAAGCCCGACAAGTCCCATGTCATTGTCAAGGGAGAAAACTGGCGTTTTTGCTATCTAGTGGCGCGGAGTACCTACAGTACGTGTTTACCAAGCAGCCTTTTAATAGCAGTAGCGCGTAGTATACAGAGAGAGATGAAACATGGCAGGCATCTCATCTCAGCTGTGCGATCCACCGCGGTGGCATGCTGCTGCTGCTTGCTGGGCCAGGGTCGCGCTCCCTTGGATCGTAAAACCCAAGCGGCAGAATTCCAATTTGGCATACTTCTGCTTGTTTGCAAAATTTGGATCTCAGCAGGTGACCAACCCGTTTCAACGCCAGTCCCGCTTTCTAAAGTCAAGACTCGCGCGACAGTTTTTGGCACTGTGTCCTGGGGGCGCCGGCCACTCTGCGCCTGCGCCATGTGATGTCAGCCTGTCTAGGGACGAACACCAAAAAAAAACTTACGTGAGCGCCCGCCCAATCCCATGCCGCCATCCATGCATTGGCTGCTTTTCCAGCAAAGCGCCCACAGGTGCCGAGCGAGTAGCGGGTTTTTTTAGGGGCCGCCGGGGCGAAAGGGCGTTCTGGAGGCGGTGATTTGACGGCGGATGGCGCTGGGGGATTTGAAATGCAGAGTATCGGAGCCCGTGGGAAGCAAAGAGGCAGGGAGCAAGGGAGCACAAGAGAGAAGGTCTGGCATGTACTATACTTGGCACGCTGTTGGTATGATGACGGCGCAGCGCTGGAACAAGCGTGAGAGTTTGTCGCCCAAAGGTACCGCGGTACGGCGGCCAGTACCTCGCGGCCCAGGTACCCGTTACAGACTCCCGAAGGGAACACGCAGAGCACGTAACAAGTACGGCGTGCGCGAAGCAGTTCGTGCTACGTCCACGGCCGCCCGGATGCGTGACGCTGAAGGATTCTTGGGGGATGCGGCCTTTTCGATGCGGCTGGCGGATAGGGCTGAACAGGAGCTGGGAGCGCATCTGAGCTGCTGCTGGGCTCAACCCCCCGTGCGACCCAGACCCAGCGGCCTTGCCTTGAGCAGCGACAGGGTCCAGCGCGATGGCGGTTAAACTCTGTTTGTGCTGCCACGATGTGTCACGATCGTTTGGTTTTTTTTTCCAGGGCCCAAAACTGCCGGAAACATGGGAGGTGCTAGTGCAAATAAAGTACAGATACCGCGCCGCCCAAGTACCGCTGCTAGTGCCTCTGCGTACCCTTCTACCTGGAGGTACGGCAAAGCACAAGCAGCGCGGGCAGGCAGCAGAGCTGGGGGGCAGTGCCGACGCAGCACACAGTGCGTAAAGGGAACGACCCCCCTGCCCGGGCTCCAGCGAATTGGACGTGAGGAAGCGCAATTGATCAAAAATTGCCGGCCACGGCCCCCATTCTGAAGCCCAGCCCATAATAAATCCCATCCCATCGCAAATCCATGCCAGAACGCAGAGCAAAAAAAAAGCAACGCGCAAGAAAGAAAGCAGAGGGACCGAAGGGGAAAAAAACGCCCCCCAACGCGTGGGAGCCCACTGTGACGACGACGCACCGGGATTTGAATCGCAGAAGAGGACAGACAGCCAGGAAAAAAAAAGAACAACTAGGTAAAGCCTCGCCCCCCTCCCCTCCATCTTAGATCTTGCTGCTCGTGCTTGTCAAAAGACCCC